>NC_049986.1:16903090-17056621 GCF_000003815.2 Branchiostoma floridae | reverse complement strand
GTTTTCTGGTGATCCCTTTGATCTGTCTTGTACTATTACGGTCCGGCAAATGCTTGACTTTGTCTTTTTTATCAAGTGATAATATCCATATCTTGTTAATAAACTATAGTCTGTGTAAACTGTCTTTGGCTGAGTTCATGTTAACTTTCGAAACGTGTTAGTTCCAGGATTAGTGTTAGTATTAGAGAGTTAGTGTTTAAGAGACAAAACGAACTTTTGAGAAAAACAGTGAAACAAATGAACACGAAATCAAACTCAACGGGAACAAAACGGATAAATCAATAGACAATTTAAGATAAATCGGTTCTTCCGTGACAGCACATCTCCATCCTCAAACTTTGACGGTATTGACGAACCTGAAGAACGGGAATACACGACATTAGTCATGATCAACATAATGCACTGGTCAACTAGCCACCGAAAGTGACAGTGGTTAAAAAAGCGGGCACCGTAAAATTATTAATTTCCCTGGTTTAAAAAAAATGTAACGTTAAAAGAAATATGTATGGTAATCAACAAAACAGCATCAACTCTGTAGCTCGTTTACTGATATCGACATATTCCTACATTATCCTGTTAATCGGGGCCTGACGCCTATCATGACCTCAAGTGACCTCCAGTCGGTGCGTGAAAACCGACACATTTCCGACATCTATCGGGCACGTATCGGAAGGCTGACGGGATCCGCGGGAAAACAATGGGCGGGCGCCATTGATTTGGCCTGATTTCTGGATTTCTGTCGGATCCAACGTCGGAAAATCTGAATGTGAAAATCCGACACAAATCTTACATAATTACGTTACCAACCCGTTAACAACCCGACTTCCCCGTGCACTGTGTACGGTACAGTTTAGTGCGATAACAAATATCCATGTCCAGGGTGTATTTTCACACGTCTTACAATAAGGTCGTCGGACTTGAAGAGATGGTTTTATAGTTGATCTATGGCTAGGTGTGTTTATAATGATGATAAGTCGGGGGTCTATATCGCGATACAAAATTATGTATGGGCATGTTGTGACCGATGCGATGCTTCAAAATGAACCTGAGATGATGTTCAATCTAAGTGATCAGAACGCGTAAGCGGCGAAAATACCATCGGCATTAGCGGGTAAAATATCTTAGCTTTCTATACACTGCGTACAAATACCAAAATCCCATTAGATATTGAAGATTGACGTGGATATCGGAAGAATAAATTTTTACCCACCATCTTGGATTTTCAGGATGGGAAAAAGAGGTCTCGCACAGGTCAAAATCTCGCGAGATCACAGGACTTACCTCAGTAGGCAGTAGAGTTACCCATTTCCCACATTGCCCCAACCTCGCTTCTCTGACAATTTTGTCTATTTTGTGAGCAACCAGATCGAGTTTCTATACTTCAATCGATATAGATACATATCTAGACTCTATGAACTATCCCTATATGTCTTATACAGCGTGTTTATATCCGTAAACGGCGAAGAAATTTGGGTACATAAAGTACATCTGTTTCTGAGGTGAACAGTAGAACGGGATTGAAAACGAGGCTCCACTTCCGCCATCCTAGAAAAAAACTGGGAGGTGCATGGTTCACACTTCTGAACTTTGGCAAGTTTCCGAAGGTTTGTCCTCATTTTATCTTAAGACATGTCGAAGAACACGGGAGCATCGAGGTTTAGGAAGGTCGACGTCGACGAGTTCGACGAAAACAAATACGTAGAAGACGTAGACGAGACGCCAACAGGCACCGGACCGAACGAACAGGAAGTGAACAGCCTACTTCAGCAATATCCTTCTGCATTTTTCTGAAGTTTTGTTAACGCTTACTGCATTCCGTACGTGCTTTAGGTCTGATAGAAAGTTGTTGGTGTAATTTTGAAGTTCGTGTTGTATTCTAGGGTGTGTAGTTGCTTTGTAGCGAAAGAAACACGATATCCGGTCGCGTGATTTCTGACAAAGTAAACATATTGGGGGAGGGGGGCGTTGGCTCCCTTCCTTACTTCCGTGGTTGATCATTCGATGATAACAACGTTTAATGATATTTATACAACAAAATGATAAATGCTTGGGTAGCTAGGTCCTGGAAGAAATGCTGAATGTGTAGATTAGGAGGTCAGTACTCATTACAGTCTGTAAGGTAAATTTCAGAAATAATTGTGATGACAGTCATTGTTGAGAATTTGACACACTTTTAAAACAGTTCTGCCCATGGTTTGCCTGTATATCCAGGCTGCAGCACTTAAAGTCTGAGTATTCTATTAGTATTGTTCCTTAACCAAGAGATTACAGGTGAGAATGTCGAAGCATTAAAAAGAGTGCTGTCTAACCCACCAACTGGAGGCAAGAACCAGGCAGAAAAGGTATGTTTTAATATTACTTATAAATTGGTTCCATGAGGTTTGCTGTTGGAATATTTGTATTGCTGCATAACAATTATGTACCATTGCCTATGCACTATAAGAAACCCATTTTTAAAAATAATTCATTTATTCGATATGTTGTCTTGTAAATCTAGCAGCTATGGACATGCAGCTTTTTATGGTAGTATCAGATTGATTTTGTGAAACTTTTTGTAGAAAATTTATAGATCTTGCATTTAGACTTGTAGTATATGTTAAACAATCTGTGTACGACTTCTTCAACTTCAGGACCAAGCAGGCCGTCTGGTTCTGAGGGTCCTTTTGACCTTTAAGAAGTCTGAAGTGGATAAAGGCATCAAGGCACTAGACAGCCAACAGCTGGACCTCCTGATGAAGTATATCTACAGAGGCTTCGCGAACCCAGCAGACGACAGTAGCAGTAGTGCACTTCTGATCTGGCATGAAAAGGTGGGATATTTCTTTTGTGTTGCATAACAGCTTAACCTCCTCATTGTGTAACACAACATGTTTGTATTGAACAGTAAAAGCTGCATGTATGGACAGATTTGTTTGACAGATTTGTTTGATGGCTGGTCACCATCTAGAATCAGCTGAGTCCTGTCCTCCGTAATATTGGGGTTCAAGCCACTGAAAAGTCTAACATCTTGACATTCAAGCGATCGCTTGTGAGAGCCACGTTTGTGAGATTTGACACCCAGTTCAATATCGACGTCCCCTGCTCTTGGTCCACATCTTGTGGGTGTGCCTCATGCTCTGCTTTAAGGCCACATTAGTATTATAATTAGCTTTTTACTCTGTACATAATGATATTTGATAATTTTGTTTACACATGTAATCAATTCTGTGTATAATTGTTTCCGAATTGTATATTCATGTCTACTGATTTTTGATGTCTAATGTTTATTGTTTAATTTGGTTTCGTATTGTTTTCTATTATCATTTCAGGTTTGGGAGGACAACTTGTAAAGGTGTTGATACACCTGTTTTGTCCTCCCTTCCACTTGTTTTTGCATGTGGTAAATTCAAATAAAGAAATAAAGAAATAAAGATCTACTCACGCTGTGAAGGACTCTACGCTTTTTGAAATTGTTGGGTCCTTTGCATGCTCGAACTGTAGCTCTCCTCAAACACAGGTTCTCATAAGTTGTCATCTAACTTATGTTGATTGGAAAACAGTCATTTTGTTCACCAAATGTGTACAGATTCATTCCTGCCTTTTCCTAAAAAAAAGACATTAATTTTTCATCCAATTGATAATCGGATGTTTGGATTAACACAGTAGTGAATTGATGCAGATGTTGGATGGTTATGTAAATACACTCATCTTTAGGCCACACCAATTTAATTTCTTGGTTCACGGATTCGCTCGCTCCTATTTTTTGGGAAAAAAAATAAAAATAAAAATTACCACTCAGCAAATTTTCACCACTAATGAAACCATTCACCAGCTTTCTGGTGTAGCAAATTGGCCATTATACTATAAGCTCCTTAAAGTGTGGGTACAGGTGCTGTTACTGTACAATAATAGTGTTTTTGTACTTTTTTCAAGCTGAAAACTTTTTTTCTTTATGTTTTGGATTAGCCATTACCTTTACCACAACCATTTTACAATTTTTATTTTTATTTTTATTTCGCCCTCTCGCTCCATATTTATTATGAAAAATCCGTGAACCAAGAAATTAAATTGGTGTGGCCTTAGACTTATTTGTCTGCTTTTTTCCAAATTTTCTACTCTTCTTATTCCCAGGCATATGCAGTTGGAGGACTTGGCTCAATAGTGCGTGTGTTGACTGACAGGAAAACAGTATGATGCACCAGGATCCCACCAATCATCACATCACATCTTCCACTCGATAATAATGTCTTTTAGTCATGGCATCCATTTTGTATCCCATGATTCATTTGGTAGCAAAGGCAGAGATTACACTATGTTTAACTGTATCATAGGAGAGAGCCCTTGTTCATGTGCAACTATTTGGTTATTAAGGTACTATTTGTATGAGCAAAGTCTCACTGTGGCCAGTAACCTACATAAAAGTAGAGGACTTCTATAAAGTCTTATGAGAACAGTAAATCCAATATTTCTAATAATATAGTTGCCTGGCAGTGTAAGGTGTTACACTATGCCAGATAGCAATTACTTAGCTTAAACAACTGGATATTATTTTGGTCAGACCTTTTAGATAACATCTGTTATATTTCCACTGATGAAAGATAATTAATGTTATCTGAAACGTCTTACTATTTCCAAAATCATATCCAAGTGCTTGACTAATTGCTATTTGGCGTATCTCATTACCTGGATGTCTAACCTTCATCGATGTGTTACACTATGCTAATTACCACACTTGACAACTCTTATGTTAAATTACTCAAACATACACATGTTCATGGTTAAATATCTGAAGACTGCAGTTCTTTTAGAATAAGCACTTGTATGATATAGATTTTTCAAGGTGGGATTGCTATGATTGGTTGAACAGTGTTGTAATCTTTGCACTTGGTTCCAATAATTAAAAGATGAGGTTATGGGATAGGTGCCCCTTATATGCAATGTACATTTTATGGTACTTTTGTACTAAGTAATTATGATAAGTACCCTTAAATGGTAGAATTATCCTATCAATCAATTGTGTATCTGTAATAAGATATCTTCTTTAGTGTATTATGATATATAAGATTCTATTAGCTGGGTTACATTTGATGATGTACTTAGTACATTTATTTGCTGATGAGGCATTCCCTATTGTTGAAGTAGGCCTACCATGCCATGAATTGACTTTTGCACTTAATGTGTTACATTGAAATTTGAATTGGTAAAAGGAGACACCAGTGACTCTTTTGATATACTGTCAGAATGGTGTTGTTTGAAATGATACAGGACAGTGTAAGGTCCTTTTGAAAGTATACTAGGTTCCTTAAATTTAAATCCAAAGCATGCCAAGATTCCCTTGTAGGGCTACATACCCAATACCTGTACCTGTACCCATAGCTGTAAACTTGTTTCGGTACAGGTCTGGACCTGTACATCTGGTGTACTAGTACCCGAACAAACTAAACCACTGGTAGACAACTGGTCGACTCGTCTCATAGATTACTATTTTGATAAATTTGGTGTTGAAAATTTTCAATAATTGCAATTTGGCTTGTTTTGATATTCACATATGTAAATTTCCAAGATGGCAATTTTATTACTGAAATACAGCAATACAGATAACTGAGCAAACTTTTGGCACATGTACCGGTGATGTATCTGTACCAGGTCCTGCATTTTTGTTTTGGTACACAGCCCTTTTCCCTAAAAAGCAGCAACCAAATCTTTTCTTGGATTTAGGGTATTATTCTATCTGATAGCAAGAGGTTTGTATGAGACTGTCAGGAATACTCTGTCTGTAAGGAAATCTATTTGTATCATCACAACAAAAACAAACGTAAAAGGAACTCATCAGCCTTGCACAATGATAAACATTATTTTCCTCTTTGACTTTTATGATCACTATTCATTCTAGATGTGTGCTGATGTGATCAAAAACATATAAGGCGGAATTTGCCTTTGTTAAGCTTGCCAGATTATACTATGTTAACACCTAATTGTATTACTTTTATTAAAGCTGCACTCTATTATATTCTAGGTCCATTAGTGGTCTGTTGAGATTTAAGACTTGTTTCTTGATGTTTTATAATCAGGTTTGTTATCCTGTGATTTTTTCGCTTTTGGATAATTACCAGTTGGTCAGTTAACACCTGTGCCAACCTACCAAATGTTTTGTGTAAAACTTTATTGCCAAGGAGTGGCAGAATGTGTAGCATAGATATCTATATGGTCCTTTTCACTACGTGCTATGACTTCAAACATTGGGGTACCGGTATTAGCTATAGCATAAAACAGTAAACATGTAAGCTACATGTCCATTATGCATGTAGAATTATTAGCATTATGCATTGCTTCAGTTTAAATTCCATGCCCTTTCACCTCCACCCCCATGACTTGCTGGAATTGTACCTCTACATCTTTTCTTGCTTTAAGAACAAAGTTTGCTTTGAAAGTGTAGTCTTTTGCATTTTACATGTTATTTGAACTGCACCAATATTTGTCACGGTACCATTTAACCATACCTAAGAAATCCACCATTCTTTGGTCTTTTAACTGACAGAAGTATAAACAAAACATTGCAGACCAAGTAAAACAATGCATGTGTGTTGAAAATCATGCCATACATTCTTTAATCATTATCCTCTTCAATCAATATCATTCAAAATTCACTTCATCCTTGTCTGACTATGAAGGAAATTTGTAGGTATAGTCATCATTGAGCATTTTGAATGGATTACCTCTACATTGGTTGGGTCTAGGTAAAGGTAATGTTGCGGACTGAACATTCCTACAAACTACTGATATTGATAAAGGTTGGCTGGAATACACTGGTGCTTATCCTGTTCAACAATGTGGTGTGGTGTTTTGTCCTTGTTGATTTTAAAACCTTGGGTACAAGCGGTGTTATGTAAAGTCAACTACGGAAAGTCCTCAACATAACACTGACACTGAGCCTTACATATATGTACCTAAATGAGTAACACATGTACACACTACCACCCAAAACACAAGCCTCTCCCCGAGACTCAGCTAATGAAAAAGAAAACAAAGAGAAATGAGAAAGGCAAAGGAGTTGAGAGAATGAGAGAGAAATTTTCAGACTGACCCTACTTGTAAAAAGGGGGAAGCAGTAAATGCCATGAAATTGATCCTTAAAAATGCTACATTTATTATCTGCAGAATAAATCTCTGAGGTTCCATGTGATCTCCAACATAGTGAGAAAGCACACACAATACATGGAAGACTCGGAATGAATACATTACTAGTAATGCACCATGTGTCAGTGGTTTGTAAGTTTGTGGACAAGTCGTTGGCTCCTTTGACCTTCAGACATACTTTATACAACTGTGTACCATGTACATATATACTTCGATACTATTTGATGCAATCTCCTTAGAGGGTGAATAGGTATGAGTATATATTCAGACATAATAATTCCTGTACAATTTGGAAAATGTTTGATACAAGAGATTCTTTAAACTTCAACATACCACAAGCCACATGGCTTATTTCACTGGCCCACCAAACATCTTGGCCATAGCTTTAGCATACTTCTCATCCTGGGCTTTTGATTTCTTCTCCAGGGTTTTTAATTGTTCGATTGTTGCCCTGTTTCCTGGTTCAATCTCCAGTGCCCTCTGCAAGTCCTCTCTTGCCTTATCAAACTCATTTATAGCAGTGTATGAACAGCCCCTTCTGTACAGTGCCTTCACTAGACTGGAGTCCAGTAACAGTGCCTTACTGCAGTTCTTGATCACAAAGTCATGTTGACTCATCTTCATCTGACAGGCTGCTAAGTTCTGATAACACGCTATCTTCAGGCTGTTATACGCTGCCTTCTGGTCCTCTGGAATGTTCTTTCCTAACATGACAAGAAGCTTGAGTGCTCGGGAATAGCGGCGGATGGCGGGACGGATCTTTGCCGCTTTGAAGCACTCTGTTCCCTTGTTCTTGTGGTGAGCAGCCGTGGCCAGTATGTCGTCAGCTCCCTGGTGCCACGGGTCGTCCTTACGGGTGAACTCTTTCAGCTCCAACTGGAACCTGATGGGGTCATCACCAGTGCCCATACCAACTGTTTCCTTAGCCACCTCCACCTCACACACCTCGGCTGCCTGCATAGTCTCAAAACAGGCATCCAGGACCTCGGAAATCTCTGTATCCCCTTCACCTAAAACTATCTCATTCTCCTCATACATTGGGTACCCTACAAGCCCTTGTTCCAGACCCTCGCTAACCAATGGTAGAATCTGAACAACACAGCTTGCACCCAGGTTAGGTGTTTCTATTCCTCTGCCTTTTTCTAAAATGTACTTTGCAAAGGACTGGTCCGGAGCTTGCCATCTTTTAGGATGTGTCACAGGATCTTTTGACTGTGATGTTGCGATTGCAACATCACTAGGTGTGGTTGTGACAGTGGGTGTGTCTTCCATGGTTACCATGATAGTGTGATCTGTAGAAATTGAGGAAATCAAAGTGAGTCATCAAAAATAAGTTGCAATATTCTGCCCAATTTGTTTCGCTATAAGAAGCTGTAGTTTCTTGAATGCAAAAATAAAAATTTGCTTTTCTCATTTCTGATCATACTCATGTTATCCTTTGAAAAAATGAATAAACTTTTTCCATCTATATATTTTTACCAGTAGTAGTAGGCAGTACTTTTGCAGCTCAGCTGCTGTCTTGTATGTGACATTAAAAACATTACATAGTAACAATAATATTCCTAAAAGGCATTGCAATTATTGGAGGTAAATTGCGCTACATTAAAAACTGCATATATTTTGTAACCTCCTTGTAAACACTAAGAATTGTATATTCAGCATATCGATATTGTTGTTACATGAGCCAAAATGACCGCAAACGGCTATGCATATCTTTTGCACAAAATAATACACGTTTGTAACATGAAACTACTTACGTGACTGATACCACGAGAATGATTTAAACGTTACATATTCAGCAAAAATATTGTATCAGCAACAACAGTACCGCCCTCCCCACTTGGATTTGTCAAACTCACGACCTCTGACCTCTTCATCACCTAACGCAACAGGGACAGAACGTCGTCATATTTTGTCACCAAGAAATAAATACTCACATATATAACTAGCATAATAAATTACATCTATGTTATTAAAGTTGATATTTTTGTTCATTTATCTTAATTTTTTTAGTTATTTTATAGTTCATAACTTCTTGAAGGGTTGGATGCGGTGCCCTCGCGACTGTCGGCTGCCAACAGGGCGGAAGTCGAAAATCAAAACATTCGCAGACGATAAAAAAACCCAAACAAATCGCGCTCAGAGAGAAACCTTGGACCTTTGTGCGTTTGGTCTAAGTCCTTGAGACTTTGATGGTGAGTATAGATTCTCTGAAATGTTTGTTTATTAGCGTGTCTTGGGTACATTTGACAGAACGCTATGTGGCGTGGGGAGGGGAGCAGAACGCTTTACCAACATGTCCTGATATTTGAGTTGAAAAAGAAGCATACACTAAAATATTGATCGTTTTTTTCCCCTGTACTATTATGCTATTCTAGTGTTGCAACTCATCCAACAAATGAAGCTTTAGATACAGTGGTTTCTATAATGCTTTATAATAAGTTCATATTATTTGTTTGAGAGAAACGTGAATTTTTAAAATCAACTTTACTATTAAAGGGGCTAAATTTCTATTCTATACCAAACAAGACTCTGAGTTGGCTAAAGAAAAAACATAAAAGGAAAGAGAATACACAGGGCTCGAAATACTGGGTGCATGTGCACCCAGGTGCACCCAAAATTGGAACTGTGCACCCAATTTTTTTCAGTGGGTGCACAGGGTGCACCCAAATATTTTCTTAGGTTTATGTATGGAAAGATATCAAGTATGCTAGTATACATCAGATTCTTGACATCTAAGTGTTAGAAAGATAACTGAAATGTCTGTCATGTTACTTGTAATTGTATAAGAATTTGATAGCTTGTAACTATGTTTTGTTGTTAGGTTTTCTTGACATTCTACTTAAATTTAAGTGGTGCACCCAAATTTTTTTTGGTGCACCCAATTTTTTAAGTTGGGTGCACCAGTGCACCCAATCCCAAAAATGAATTTCGAGCCCTGATACAGAAGAACTACAGCTGTGTTCTGGCTGCTCCATCTGTCTGACACATGGCCATGCCGACCATTGTATTCTGTCTGAAAAGTGGGACAGCCTATAAAATTATGTAACGTTAACATCTGCTTGGAAAATTCAGTCAAATCTTTGAAATTGTGTTTCTGAAAAGCCACAAATGCTTACATTGTTGCATTATAACATTGCAACTTTTATCCTAAGGAATCCAAAGTCCTCTACTATAATTAGTATAAATTGTGTGGCTAAAGTTACATATCATTATGTGGTCAACAGGTATTTGTTAGAAAGCTGGCAGACATGTGCACATCATTTCTATCCTGTCCTTATGATTAATATGAACCATGTGACACTGTCAGTTCCTCTTGCTTGTATTAAGTGTGTAGCTAATTGCAATGGTTGTACTTTGTGAAAAGCTTTGTGTGGGCTAGCTTTACCTCCATCTATACAAATGTACATACATGTATATCCAGTTTGATATCTATAACGTTATACGTGTAGTACATACTTGGATGTTTTTCATGATGTGTTTTTTCTGCATCCAGCTCTTGGCATCATGTTTGCCAAACTGAAGCAGAAGCTAGCAGAGGAGGAGGGGTCGAAGGTCATGCCTCCTGCGGAGGGCCGTAAAAGCTTCGGAACGCCCGGCCACGCCTCTCCGGTGGGGCATGCTGGGAGAGTGGGTAACGCTGGGGCCGGGATGTCCCCCAGTAGCAGCCAGACAGATTTAACCAAGGCTGTGGTGAGCATATTTTCAACAACGTCTGCATCATCTTGTTGTAAAGATTTTATATGCTGTCATGGCCTTAAGGGCATATTCAGGCACGACGCACCAGCCATACATGAGACATGGGTAGGAGAAACCTTGCATCCTTGGTCGGAAGTCCTCCTAGGAGACAGAAACTCCAAATAACAAACCTGCATATGCTGGGGCCATCTTACATGTGGCATGCAGTTCTGTCTCTGTGGAACTTTAAGTGCGCCAGTAGACGAGAGGATGGAGAAGGAAGTGTCTGACTCCTTCACCTTAAAAAGTCAAATACAGGCCATGCAAATGGCAAATAACTGTCTATCTACCATTGTCTTCCGAGACAGATGGATGCCAACACAAATGCTGCCATCTGTCTTAATACAGACTTTTCATTTGACGCCATCTGTACCATGTTGGATTACAGCGTACATCTGTAAACCACAGAAAGATGATACTGCTTAATCCAATTACCCGCCAACATGGTCATAGGAGGATTCAAATTATAATTAGTGCGAAGTCAATGAAAACCTTGTAGTTGTATAGTAAAACACAAGCTTGAATGTTGCACAGTGTATTATCCAGATACTCAACTGCAATAGGAAGTAGAAACAGTTTTCCTCTCAATATGCTTACATTGTATTTGATGACATCATGAAGCTTAATTGGACAATATCTCGTCATCCACATGTACCGGTACCAACTGTCTGACAACTGACACAGTTTCTTTATGAAAGGCCCTTAGTCTTACATGCTTTATAGAGATTTCCAATTTAGGGCAAGCTGTTACCAATTTGAGTATTGTTACCCATCACTGCCCATTTGTTCAGTGAAAAGACGTAGTCATTTTCCTTGTTGAAAGTAAAGTCAGAGATAATGGCATGGTACCAAGGGTTGTTGACCTTTCCCCATGTCAAAGTGCATTGACCTATGGTTGTTAGCATTTATGGCTTAACTGATATCTGGCTTAATGATTTGTGTCATTTGACAGTTCTTTTAGGCATACCAAATGGGATGGCAGTATCTCTACCTACATGCTTTGCTAAAATACACTAAACTTGAACCCATTGCCCTGATCATGAGGTCTGGTGGAACAATCAATACAGAGTGCCATTTACTGATTGGTTTCCCTGTGGATTAAATGGACCCACAACACTGATAACAAAGTACTCTAACATGAACAGCTACTGGATGATAAACATCTCAAACAAGGAAAATCCATTAAATTGAATGAGTTTCAAGGAATAGATTAATATTGTGATGGCAAGCCCAAGTCCAACCCACTTTTCTTGCATGTTATAAAGTACCCTGTGTATACCATACTAGAAACTCAGCAGCTAATTTTCATTCTTGTGTTGAACAAGCATACTATAGCTACTTTGTGTGGCATAGCTGGAGATGTAATTTGTTCTATGTTTCTCTGTATTGCAGACTAAGGATGCCACAAAGGAGGAAGTGTTGTCCATGCTGATCAGAAGAACGGATCAAGTCAGAAAACTAGAAGCCAAACTCAATGGTGAGTATTTAGTTATAGTCTAATGCTCTATTTATTTGGATAAAGCACCTAGGATCCTGTATATGTGTTTTCATGTTTATTTGTAACTGCAGGATGTTCAATCAGGATGTTTATAGTAGTTGTGTTTTGTGCAGAGAGGCTAACATTATCTAGGACAAAAATCAGTACATTGTAGTTACTATAACAGCTACGGTACTCTGTGTTATATGTATGTCAGATATGAAATATGGCTTGCAACTGGTATATAATATGTCCAGGATATGCCAAAAATGAGCTGTAAGGGGAGTGATAAATCAAGAAAAAAAGGATTACAAAAAGGGCAGGTATTCAAGATTTAAGCCAACTTTATTGGCTTGTCACAGTTAAAAACTGAACAAAAGCTGCACAGATTAAGAAAAATAACAGATATAACAGTAACTGTTATTTCACAGAATAATAATTGTTATCAAAATCCTCATCTATGGCACAAAATACTAATAACCATATTTGATTAGAAAATTAGTCAAATATTTCATTGGGTTGCCATATCTCATCAGGATAGTTGCCTTTGGGATCTTGAGTTTGTGTCCATGTCTGGTTCTTCATTAGAAAGGACGGGATTGTTATTGAATAGAAGAGCAAAGAAAACGTTCTGCAACAGTGATATTTTTACCTTTCTCAACTTCGTCTTTCCAGAGTACATATCATCACTGAAGGAAGTGACAAAGGCAAAAGACAAACTTGAACTGGCTCTGGAGAACACACAGGACAGTATGTCTACATGTACCTTTTGTTACAATTATTGTAGTGAGCTTTGCTATTTATAAATAGTAGACTACCAAAAGACAGCTCATTAACCACTGTCTTTAGAGAAGAAGTTAAACCCCTTAATTAGTAAATGTAGTACCTTATACTATAAGTCATTGTTCATTGTTCATTAGTGTTAGGTACTTCATTACTTTACCCTTACTTTGAGACTGCACATGTAATTAGCCTTCAGGCATGATTTTGCAAATTGAACAATTCACGGAACTGTTATTCAAATCTCTTTACTTTCCAGGTATGGCAAAAAAGATCCAGGATATGAATGAAAGCTACCAGGCTGAGCGCTCCAAGATGGCAGAAAATATGAACTTAGCTTTAGAGAAAAAAGATAAGGTGATCACCAGGTTCTTTCTTCAATAAATAGACCTCTGTGGAAGGAACTTGTATTGTATTTCGTTCAAATACAGTTAACTCATAAATAGGAATGTCTGACTCAAAATTTTACATGATGATCATAGTCTATCTTTTGCTACATTGTAAGAGTTTTCTGCCTAACTGTTTGTTTCTGTTCTATCCACAGGAAGTCAAAGAAGCAATTGAAGCAGCTGAGAAGGTAATTAAGTTAAGAAGAAAAGTACGTGGACAAACAACATGACTATACAAGTCTAAGTCACAGATTGTGCTAAATACTACTGAACATACTATCATACAGTCAATCCTGTACTGGTGACCACCACTGCATAAAGACCACCTGGCCAGATATTACAGTATCAGTCCTCAGAGTAGTCTTCTGTATCACCAGGTTTGACTGTATTGGCAAACATGTTTGTCTTTCTTGATCTTTAGTAAATGAAGATTGTGGTGATCATAATCAGGTAGGAGTTATCTTTACAATTCTAAGACATTGCATGACTGTTTTCTGCACACTGTCAGGAGAAGTCCGATCTGCAGAAGCAGGTGGCTCGGGCAGCAGAAACCACAGCTAAGCTGTACCAGCAGGAGGAGGATAAGGAGGAGCTGGAGGGCTTCCAGACTCAGGAGCTGGCCAAGGTCAAACACATGGTGAGATTTGATTGACAGGCTTGTTGGACAACATTCAATTCACATACAACAAACTAAGGAAATGAAAGAACACATGGTGAGATTTGATTGACAGGCTTGGTGGACAGCACTAAATTCATAGCACAATGCTAAACTTTCTTCCAACACAAAAGTACACATGAATGAAATTTTCTTCAAAATCAATACTGATTACCAATCAACATTTAATTCACATAACAAACAAAAGGAAGGAAGGAGAGGAAGATGGAGGTAATAAGAGAGAGACAATCAAAGAGAGTTTTTAAGTTTGGAAGAGCCTGGTCTGTATTGATCTTGAAGTGGTCTTTGAAAATTTGATCCGTGTATACCTTTGTGTTGGAAGAAAGCTTAGCATAGCACTATGATGCAAAAGAGAGTTAAAGTGAGAGTTATAGGTCCAGAGGTACATTGACTGAAGTTTCATTGATTGCCTTCAAGCAAATCTTGATAAAGATTGAAATTCAAGAGAAGTCAATTATGAAAGAAGAGAGGTTATATAAAAATGACAGACGTACAGTATATGAAATCCAGAGAAAGCAATACATTTTTGTATTTGCTTGATCCTTCATATATGACTTCCTTTCCAACAGTTGCTAAACAGTCAAGAAGAACTCAGTAGGTGCCAAGCAGAACTGCAGCAGAAGTCAGAAAAGATCACTAGCCTGGAAACACAGGCTGCTGAGGACGGCAGGAAAACACAGCAGTTTGAAGCTGAAGTAACCAGGTTAAAGGAAGAGCTGGAGACAGTGAAAAATGAAAGGTCTGAGATGAAAAAATTTTAACAACTTTTTCCTTGTGTGTTAAGTTAACTTTAACTTTAAGTTGAATAAGACCAAGAATGATAAAATATCACACTATGGTCTTGTGTAAAAGCACTAAACTGTTTCATGAACTTCAGAGTTATATGTTTTGCCTGTTTGAACATTTTTTTGTATTGTTGTTGTTTGCACAGTACAGGTATTTGTCCTTATCTGTATAGACTAACTGACAGTAGTAGGAATGTAAAATTAAATCGCATCATATATTTGTGATACATGTACATTTTAAAATGTACACATTTTACATTTTATGAATAAAATAGAAATGCAGTGATGTATAGCTATATTGTACATATACAGGGACACATGTAAAGTGGAGAAAAAGAAGTTGGATGAGTTAGCCAGGACAGTAGAGGACAACCATTCCACACTGGAGGACAACCTGCAATCTCTGAACAAACAGTTACAGGAGGTGGTAGAGTTTCACTTACTGTGAATGCCCTAAAGTTTCTGAGGATTTGATTTTGTGGCAGGGAGAAAATGGAGAGTTTGCAGTGGTTTTTAGTTTGCAGTTGAAACATTAGGTGGTAAAAGAAAGATCAAGAAATGCTGTGATTACAAGTTTGTAGTGAAGAGGTCTCAGAAAACACTGCACACATAAAACTCTTATAATCTGATAATTTTAAAATTATTTTGTAGCATGCCTGATAATTGTGCATGTCATAAATAGGTATAACAGATTATCAATTTGGGAAGTATTAAACAAGAATGAATTCAGCTAACAAATTCTTGTCATGGTAGGAAGGATAATATCAATAGTTAGGGGTAACTTGAATGTAGTCATTTGTGAAACTGGTGTACTAATATAATTATCATCTTGCACGTGGCTCTTTTCTACCTCTAAAACGCACACTTTCTCAATGGGGTGTTTTGCTGGTTTGGTTCTCAGCAAGTAGCCAACTACTCCAGCCTACAGCGTGTACACAATGAGCTCAAAGATGACTACGATGCTCTAAAGAGAACAAATGACGTTTTCAAACATAAGG
This sequence comes from Branchiostoma floridae, assembly GCF_000003815.2. NCBI lineage: Eukaryota > Metazoa > Chordata > Leptocardii > Amphioxiformes > Branchiostomatidae > Branchiostoma > Branchiostoma floridae. The sequence continues at coordinate 17,040,662 of NC_049986.1, read as the reverse complement.
TGATATTTTCCGAGTGTCTTTGCTTTAATTCTGTAACATCATGATGACAATGCTGCATGCTGTGTATGCTCTGCCCCTGCCTCTGACATTCCAACTTATGCTCCCATTTTTCCACTCCCAAATAACAAACCCTGGCTGTTCCCCTTACTTTTGCACGTAACATACAGTCCTGCAATCTACATATTTTTGTACATGCACACTGCATTTAATGATTAAGTATTAAAACTGAAATAATTTCATCCATGCACCCAGATGAATAATTCATTTAAACTGGTAATTATGCTACTCAGCTGCACATTGCCTACTGTCCAGGTGGCCACTATACAATTCAATAATAATTTTTCCTTTTACCAATCTAAATAAATACAAAACACACAAAATGAGTAAAGAGCAATCTAAACATTAAGTTGTGCTTAATGTATCTAGTTGCTAATCTGCATTTTTAGAATTGTATATGTTTGCATGCCTCTGGAGTTTTTAATCCATGAAAAGTGTCTTTTGACCACTAAAAGTTATAATACATATACTACATTGACATATGTACAGCATCAAAACCATACCTATAATCTTGGGAACAACATTAAGTAAATCATATCAAGATGCAGGGTTTTGTTGTCGTAAAATGTGACTGACTGAATTCGTGTGCTTGTCCCCAGTGCGAAACTCAGCTGGAGGAGAAGGATAATGAGATCCAGCATCTCCAGGAGAAAGTCTCCACATTAAACAGGAGGCAGGACCAGGAGGACATGTCTGGGGATGAGAAACTACAGGCTCTCATCGACGAGGTGGGTCTGATAAAGAAATGACAGATAGAGATAGGGAAGAGAAAGAAAGGGGGATGAACAGATGGATTGGTAGTGGGATGGTGGATGGATTTACAGATGGACAAATGCTCATTGTCAGATGCATTAGTGGATGAAGGGATGGATGTATGGATTGAGGGACCGATGGACGGTTGGATTGACAGATGGAGAGGGAAAAAATAAAGGGGGAAGAGAGGACGGACGGATGGATGGATTGGTGGAGGGATGTATGTATGTATGTATGGATTTACAGATGGACAAATGCACAGATGCATTCATTATTTAGTGGATGAATGAATGGATGTATAGAGGGACAAATGGATGGATTTACAGATGGACAAATGCACCGATGCTTTATTGGATGAAGGGATGAATTGAAGGACCAATGGATGGATGGACTGATGGATAGCTTGTCTTACCCTGACCGGCTATTTGTTGAAATACGTCCGCTGTTTCTGCTTGGCTGATATCATGATACACAGTCATACATTCTATCTTTGATTATGATTTTGTTTTGTGGACCTATTCAGAGAAAACAGCTGGAGTTGAGACTAGAGGAGGCTCGTCAGCAGCTGACAGACATCAAGAGTAACTGGAGCGAGAAAATCAACAGCCTTGAACTACAGGTGAGTACTTCATAGGCTACTGGCACAATCATCACATTCATGTTCTGATACTATGTCTTTAGAATCTAATCTATGTCTTGTGTCTGCAGATTGCCAACCTGAATACAAAGATGGCAGAAGACAGTGCAGAGTTGACAAGAACTGAGAAAGAAGCAGAATTGCAAAGAGCAGCTTTCCAAAAGAAGGTAACCTTAATAGTTGGAGTAGTGTTATCAAAGTTTAATTTGATTTGTCTTTATTATGGAGAATGAAAAGCCTCTTGATATAAAATACAGAAATCTAAAAAGCTTAACATGTTTTGTATGTTTGTTCCAGATGTCAGAGTTAGAAACTAAACTACTGGAGTCAGAAAAGCAGGCAGCAGACAATGAAAGATTAGCGAGTGAGAGACAAGAACAGATAGACCAACAGGTATTTGATATCTTATTTACATTGTGTTTTAACTATGTGATATTGAAATATTCAGTGAGAGATTGCTGAAGGCCTTCATAATAGTTTACTAGCATATTTTTTTTTAAACAGGAGGAAAATTTCTGTTGTGATAATTGATATTATATGATAGAGGAGAAAATAGCAGTTGCAACACTATACATGCACTATGAGGATGTACTATAATAACAAGATAGCTTTAGTTTGACTGACATTGACTGTCTTTAAACTTTTGACATGACAAGCTGAACCTAAGTTAGCCTGTGTTACACAATCTTTCACTGTTGAGCTGTTTGTGCCTTCTCTCCCAAGTGGAAAGGTTCTAGAACCTAGATTTAGTTGGGATGAACTTTAGCATGTCAAGAAGAAGACGTTTGTTGTCTTCCTGTAGAAAACACAACATGGCACAGAACTGAGCAGGGCTCAACAACAGGCTGCAGACACACAGAGGCACTTACAGGACAAGGTCAACACTCTGGAACAGAAGGTCACAGAACTGGAGACAGCCAGGGAATTTGACAAGACTAACTCACAACACAAACTGGTCAGTAGTGTGCAGTTCCTACTACTGGAAAAGAATTGACTCATGAAAATTTTTTTGGGCTCTGTATGTGTGTGCATACATGAATGTACAATGTTTGTGCAGCAGTGACTTAAAAACCTATGGATAGTGTGGTGATGTCTGTCATGTGGGTAGGTGTTATGTGGGTAGGTGTTATTTTGACTCGATCGATAGGAAGGTTATGCTCGCTGTTCTCCGCCACTACGGCATCCCGCTCACAATTGTCAATGCCATTAATGTTCTTTATAACAACTCCAAAAGCGCTGTTATGGTGGATGGTAACATCTCTGACCCATTTCAAGTCACCACAGGAGTATTGCAGGGTGATGTCCTTGCTCCCTTCTTGTTCATTGTGCTCATCGACTTTCTGATGAGAAGATCGACAGAAGATATTGACTCTGGCATAGTTACTCACCCTCGTCAGTCTAGAAGATATCCCGCTAGGATTTTAAACGACATGGACTTTGCTGACGATATCGCCTTGCTAGAGTCTTCCATCCCCAAAGCACAAGAACAACTTAACAGAACTGCTGCTGCAGGGACACAACTGGGCCTGGTCATCAGCGTCCCTAAAACTGAGTACATGACCATCAACTGCAGCCCGCAGCCACCACTGGAGGTGTACGGCCAGCCAATCAAAAATGTAACCAACTTTAGATACCTGGGTAGCATGATGGCATCCAGTAAAAACGATCTCACTAGGCGAAGGGCTCTTGCATGGACTGCCTTCTGGAAACTGCAAAAGATCTGGAGTAGTACTTCACTTCCCACCTCCACAAAAATCAAGCTCTTTAATGTTACCTGTGTGCCAGTGCTTTTATACGGATGTGAATCTTGGGTACCGTCGTCTGACATGGAGAATAAGATAAACTCGTTTGCTACATCATGCTACAGAATCATGTTAAACATTAAGCGTCTCCAGCGTGTTAGCAACAGTGAGATATACAGAGTGACAAACACCCAGCCTCTCATCTGCAAAGTCAGGCAACGCCAATTACGCTTCATTGGACATGCTCTTAGAATGCCTTTAGAAGAGCCTCTGCGGACTTATGCCTTGTATGTCCCTTCCCACGGCAAACGACGCCCCGGTCGTCAGAAGACGAACTACCTGACGTATATACAAAACCTGCTGGGGGACGCGGAGGGCGACCTGAACCCCACTGCTATAGCTGTATTGGCTGCCGACAGACTGAGGTGGAATAGAATCGTGACCGACTGCACAGCAGCCGACTGATGATGATGATGATGATGTTATGGGCACAAAATTTGTGCCTCCTAGGGGCTAACCTCGGTACTGCTGCTACTGAAGTTTTTTTGTATCTTTTGTCCTTGACACGCTGTGGTCTTGAGTTTTGGGGAAGATAGCTTTTATGTTGGGAAAAACTGGTGCACCTGTGTAGGTTTGGGATCCCTAGCAAGTTTTGTTTGATATCAGGACCTCCATGTGCATGTAAGAATTTTTATGCGGAGTAGACTAGACTCAGTTTGCTGTGTTGCCCATTCCAGACCCAGTTAGAGAACCTGAAAGAAGAGTACTTGGAGAAAGAGCTTGAGGTGGAGCATCAGATGAGCAGGTTGGAGGAGGAGAAAGAGCAGCTCAAGGTCAGTAGAGAGCCTGTCAGACCAGCAGCAGTAGTTGTAAGTATGATGTAGTATACTTGCTGTTTAATATACAAAGGAGCTTTCTTATACATGGCCATCTGGTAGCAGCCATAGCAGGCTCTCTGGTGCCTTTTTTCTGTCTTTTTTTGCTCATCATGCACTCATTATACACTGGCCATTTGGCACACGTCAGTACTAGTTATTATTTGCAGCTAATGTAATGTTCCAGTTTCAAATACATGTAGGATCATAACAATGAAGCCTGTTGTACATTATCTTCAGGTGGAGGTAAGCAGACATGAAAAGGAGAATCTGCAGCTGGCCCATGCTCTGGAAGATGCCAAGATTCTTTCTGAGGACCTAAAAAAACAAGTAGGTTTGCAGCTTGTTTAAAGCTGTTAGATAGTGAACATAGAGACTACTAGATACTAACAAGATGTAGTGATAATTCAATTGTGATCATAAGCTAAGTAAGTAAAGTAGATACCCTATACTAGTCTATGATAACTTTTCCTTTATACTTTTATAGGTTCATTTTTCTTTTGCTGTTTGTTGAGTATGCTGACTATGGAAAACATTTTTTCCAATACAGATGTCATCAAGGGACGGGGAGTTGTCTTCCCTGAAAGAACAGGTGACTGAACTGGAAACCACAACAAGTGAGACTGAAGAACAGCTAAGGGATGTTTCAAAAGGTAAATATGAAGAACTGTAAACTCCCTATTTTCAGATTGTACATTTATTCTCCTCGGTGTTGGATACTTTGGGAGATTTCCAAGATAGGGAGAGTTTAATAAGACCTAGGAGACACTGTAAAATTTACCTTGAAAATTACAACTAATCTTTAAAAAATGGATTCAACACCCATAACAGAGTCATAAGATCTGACTACTAACCCTGAGCACCATTCTCCATAGTTGCTTGTGGTCACTACGGAGGATGGTACTTTTTAACTGCCATTTCTTATTACAATATTACACTTGTATTTGTCCAGAGGGTGACCACCTGCGGTACCTGGTGTCCAGTCTGGAGCTGGAGAATAACGTGATCCCTGACCTTCAGCAGCGGCTGGAGGAGCTGGAGCTGCAGACTGACCGGCAGCTGGGCACCATCAGGGACCAGGAGACCACCATCACCTCCCTGGGGGAGACCCTCGCGGTCAGGGAGGCAGAACTGGCCGAGGCACAGGAGCAGGTTAGTCTGTTATCCTGTTCGGTTAGTTAGAATACAACACAGTGTATCACCCAGGGCACCATCAGGGACCAGGAGACCACCATCACCTCCCTGGGGGAGACACTCGCGGTCAGGGAGGCAGAACTGGCCGAGGCACAGGAGCAGGTTAGTGCAGTTATCCTGTACGGTCAATATAGAATACAACACAGTGTATCACCCAGGGCACCATCAGGGACCAGGAGACCACCATCACCTCCCTGGGGGAGACCCTCGCGGTCAGGGAGGCAGAACTGGCCGAGGCACAGGAGCAGGTCAGTCAGTTATCATGTACGGTTAGTAATAAATTAGAATACAACACGGTGTATCACCCAGGGTTCCATCAGGGACCAGGAGACCACCATCACCTCCCTGGGGGAGACCCTCGCGGTCAGGGAGGCAGAGCTGGCCGAGGCACAGGAGCAGGTCAGTTCAGACCACACCAATGTCATTTGTTTGTTCTCGGATTTTGAATGTATAAAAAGGACTAGATGCTTAACTTGAAAAATATAATAAAAACAAAGTCTGCAGATTTATTGCCTTGGGGCACACGGTTTTATGATGTGAATACTGAGTCATACTTAATTTTTCCTCCCTGCCCTTGCCTTTATGATGTCCACTTGCTATGTTTTTGTTTTTAAAAAATCCAAGAACCAACAAATCAAGTAAGTGTGGCCTCAGTTATCATGTGCAGTCAAACCTGTGAACACTTAAGGGACACAAAGAATGGTCTCAATAGACAGGTGGCCACTCAGTAGAGATTCCATGTACATTGCAACCTGTCAAGTCAAATTTTATTGCACAACACTTTTAAAACCTGTGAACACTTAAGGGAGGTTGAGAAATAGTCTCAGTAGACAGATGGTCAAAGGGAGTTACTTAGTACATACTTGCAAGTACATTCATGTAAAATTTTTGAGAAGTCTTTAAATTAGATCTGTTAATAGAGGGAATCTTTGATGCTTCAGTCAATGGTAATAACATTTTACATTTTTGTGACTTACCAGTCAAGAAGTCTTGAAGATGCTGCAGAGACAGACAGGAGGAGAAGAGAAGACAGGAAGGATGTCTGTGTGTCTACAGCAGACGATGAGGAGGGGAGGGAAGAAGATCCCAAGGTAAAGTCTTATTTAAGACTTTTACTTGTAACAGTGACATGGCTAAGGTACCATAGTATTACCTAGCACATCTATGAATATGATTGTATATGAAATGGCAGATCCCAATGTAAGGCAAATGTTGATGCCTTGAATCCTTTTTCCAGGTTCTAGAATTAAGAAAAGAAGTCACAGATCTAGAGGAACAGTTAGCAGATAAAAACAAGGTGAGTTAAGTTGATAATGTGATTATGACATATCTGCTAACTTAACAATATTGCAAGATTTAGATATAGAAATAAGGTATGAAATTGCTGCATTTTATTAAGTCTTCTAACTTTCCCATTTGCAAAGTTGAATAATCTTTTATCTTCTACTCTAGACAATAAAGATGCAGCAACAAAGATTAGGGGACCTCAAGAAAACACTTCAGAGAGAATTGGTAAGTACAGTTTGTCATAAATGGCCTACAATTCATACACCAACTTCTATAAATTAACACAAACTGACACTGTGTGTTTAGAGATGTGGAGATATTTTAGTTGTGTGTTCTTGTTATTAGATAAGGAATAATGTAAAGATTGAAAGAGAAAGTGCTATTGCAGCTACATGTTGGTATGAAATGTGCATATTTTGACACCTAAAGCTAAAAATGAATGGGAATGAAACAGTAAGACGTGGTGATCTTTGAAGTTGAAGAAATCATGAAGAATTGTTCACTTGAATTGTCACAATATAGAATAAGAATTCTGTTTTAAAATTTTATCTTGAACATAAATGTTAGAAATATGTAAATTTCCATTGCCTATGTAATGCTTTCTGTCTTATATGTTGACCCTCAAACATCAGCAGTACTGCCTCAAGGGTCAGGGTAATGTCTTGTTCCATTTTGGAATAAATTCTGTTTGTCTTTCCTATAGAAAATCACACCAGTTGATGGTGACACCCCTGAGCTGAGAGACCTTCCCAAGGAGCGAGACCCTCTAGTCGTTCCTCAGGGTGCAACAGCTGGTGCTGCCATGGCAACGGTCAAGCCGTTCCCGTCCCACCCCAACCTGGGCATGCCCGACCCCCTCATGCCTGCTATCATGGACATAGACGAGAACGAGATCAACTTCAGGTACCTCAAACATGTGGTGCTGAGGTTTGTGGCCAGTAGGGACCATGAGGTGAGTGAGAAAGAGTTTGTTTATTCTTTGTATGGTTTATTCTTTCGTATCATTCCATCATATATTCATCCTTTTGATAAACAGTACTTAATGACTATCAAATTGAATGAAATGAACTTTCCAGTCACATGTTCTGTGCATACATCTAGCTAGGTTAGCTCCATTAGCAAGGGCAGAATGGACTCCCCCTCCCCAAAGTGGTTTCCAGACATTTCATCACCAAGTTGTTATGGCAACCAGAAGACAAGGAATCTTAATCTTATCCTCAGTAACCATATAGTGCTAACAAAAGAAGATTGAAGGATTTTAGATTTTACAGATGATGGCAAAACTTTTTGGCTTTGAAATGTCCCGTTACTCCCTAGTCAAGTTGCACAGTAATTCTTTAAGGTATTAGACATCTGGTAAGGGTTCGTAGGGTTAACAATAAATGCCATATCTAACTGTCATTAACATTCTGATTGAAACCCCACCATGTCTGCAGGCGTACCAGCTGGTGAGAGCTGTGTCCATGCTGCTCAAGTTCACTCCTGAGGAGGAGAGGATGGTCAAGGACATGATCCAGTACAAGGTCAGTAGAAGGGCAAAGTTTAAAGTTTAAAGGTTATGGGTCACAGTAGAAAAGAATTAGTTTTTTGTATGATACCGTATACATGTACATGATGGGCATTATTGTAAGGATCAAGGTTGGCACAATATCCTTTCTCAAGGTTAAGAGTGATGTCATTAAGTTTTGCTCTTACAAGAAGGAATTCAGTTGGCAGTGGTTTTGAGTTCGTGGTAACGCCACATACTGTAGTGACATGCTGTAATAAAAAATTGTTAATAGTGGTTTTAAGTTCATGGTGAAGTGGCCACCATGAACTCAAAACCACTGCAAACACTTTCCATTACTGTAGTTATAAGACTTTGTATTATGGTGCTACAGTACTGCGAACTCAAAACCACTGGGTACATTTACAGTTACAGTACAGTGATAGTAATATAGGAATATCGTATTGAGTGCAGGCCTCTGATGAAGCATCGCGCCTCTCACATGTTTCTTTCCATACAACCCTTTGCTTCCAGATGTCGTGGTTTGGCACAAAACCAACAGCTGTCATCAGACCATCTGTCATTTCTGCTTCTCCCCAGTCCAAGGGCCTGCCTGGGCCCAACTTTTCATAGCTGCCTGTGAGAGCTGTGGATCTCCAGAACATAGTTCCTTATTCCCAAACTTTTTGTACACAAACCTTTAAGTCAGACAGCAAAATAAAACATAGCCAAATGTTTTGCCATCAGCCTGGTAGGAAACAGTGAAGTTCAACTTGTTTCATTTCTTTGATGTTTGGATGAGTCCACTAGCCAAGTCTTTCAAAGATGTATTAAGCTTGTTACTGGCTGTTGAAAGGGTCTTTGGAATGAGGAAAAGATAGATGAAAACCTGTAGATATTTCTAAAGCATTAATGCAAATGAACAGCTTCATTCATGTACATACAAATATTAACTAACATATTGTGCAAGTACATTTAGATAAGGTTATATTGAGTGTTGGAAGATAAAAGTCTGAGGCTTTGGGGTCTTCTTAGAACTTTGGTGCCATGATCCAAAATTATAAATGTTCACAAAGAATTCTCAATGAGCCTAAAGTTCCTCTTAGTACTAAGAAATGAAAGAGCAAGTTATATTCAATTTGGTTCCTTGCTTGCCAAATTTATATTTTGCCTTCTTATGAAATTTAATGTTCTAGTGTAGCTGTAAAGAAAAATTTGGCACACAATAGAATTGTAAAAACTCTGTAAGGGTTCATTACTTCTTAATATGTTTATATGTGGGAAGCATTCTCTGGGTATTTAAGGAATTACACCAATACAGCAATCTCAGGGATATGCATGGTACATGTATTTCATAGGTTCAAACTTACTCAGTGTATTTCATAGGTTTGAACTTTCTCAGTAGGACTTTCTCATGTCTAGGTCATGATACTGTAACACTATCCCTGCTTAACCATGCTGTGAAGACTAAGAACTAATGTACAGGGGCTAGCCCTTGGCAACTGAAATATGATGATTAAGTTACTGTTGTTGTTGTTTTTGTCTGAGTATCACAGTTGGACATTGTGTACCTGGGCCAGTAATACATTTTGCCCAAATGGATATTAAGATTTTGTGTAATATTGTGTTGAAAGACATCAACCATCGTGACATGCACTAGAAGTACACAGTATGATTATTTTTTAGGCAATTACTTTAATACTTTCCTGCATGTAAGAAAATATGTTTAATAGGTGACTCATGCAATTATGTGTAGTTTTAAATTATGTTTGTGTATTCTATAAAATGTATCTATAGAACCAGTGCAATATTGATATCTTGGCGTTTTGTTGTAATACATAGCTGGTGTTAAGTTTGACATTACATAGAACTGAATGTGGGACTTCAACTCTTTGGATGTAAAAATTTCACATGGTTGTAAAATGCTTTTAGTAATACCAATGCAGCCCCTCCTGCTAGGTTCCTTAGCTTATGTTTGAACAATTATATGCTGTAACATGTAAACGTTAACCACTGTGTAATTTATCATATTGGAGCAAGGACGTTATGTATTATTGCAGGTATTACCTTTTATTCAACTTTTACATAGTACAATGTATTCAGTGTTTCATTTATCTTGCTGCAATCATTAGAAGAAGAAACACAGGAATTTCAATTAATTAATTAAAGTACCCTACGGCAAGGAGGCGGTTTATAAGAATAATTCTATACATTTAGGTATGAACAGGTCATGCTTGTACATGTATGTATATTCAAATGGGGCAAATACTGGTAAATTATGACATTCTAAGGAAATTCAATGAACTGTGAAAGTTGTATCATCCTTTCTACATTGAATAAAGCTCCCTGTTATTACAGATAGATGTTTCTTTTGATTACGAATGTAATAACACTAATAGACACAGTCCAATTATATGCTACATTGTATTAGGATATGTACACACAGGACCAAAGATTTACCTCCAAGCATAATTGTGAAATGAATACAGAGACACAAGATAGTTGTGAGTTGCAGACTTTAATTTGTTCCATGTGCCAACTTGCCAACTACCCTCTGAGATATGCAATATCCTAGTAGTACTGGTAATATTTAAAAGCTTGTAGCAGGCATCCTTCCATCCCTAGGGATGATGGTAGCACCTCTGTATGCATAATGTGTATTCCCAACCATCTGATGATTGTCCCAACAAGATTGTTATAATCCTAGAGCCTTGAATTACTTTACTCTATTGAGTGGTGCTAAAAACATTATATTGAGGTAAAAATAACTTAAGATATGGCTGATACTGTTGGATGCAGCTCACATCATTTACAAAGATACACAAAAAGTCCTGTGATTTCTTCTGAAACACAAAACACATGAATATGAATCTAAAAGCATCATGTAAGCCTTGAGAAATCTGTGAAACTTGCAATCATGTTAAATGCAAAACATTTATTGTTTCTGACATGAACTTCAGAGTTACAGGAAGTACAGAAGGCATGGTATCTGACTCATACTTCTCTTTTGGCAAATCTTCTCTTTCAAGTCATACAATCATGACAGAAATTAAACAAATAAAATAAAACTACCGGTCATTCAATGACACAATGATCGTTTTCATAACAGGACTTCCTGAAAGTGTATATCTTACCACTAATACACACACACACATACACTACCTAATAGTATTTATGTGCATACAGATTTGCTACAATTGCATTTTTCAACTTTATTTGACACAGGATGATGCAAGTATGTGGCCTTAAATGATCGCTGAGTGTAAGGTCTGTTCTTGCATAGATAAACATCCACTTTTAAAATCACCTCACAGCACTTTTTAATGCATTCTTAAAACACGCTTAGGGATCCATCAAATGGTCAATGTGACATATGCTCTATTACATTCTTTTCTGGATTATGAAGGAGTATGATATTGTCCCTAAACCACTACTGGTAGGCTTGTAAAGCTTACGGTGCCTTAAGTATGCCCCCATCTACCATAGGCAAACAAAACTAAAGCTGTTGGAAGAGTAGGAACTTCAGTGTATACACACAGTCACATGATCTCTGATATAACTCTGGAAATCACACTTAGCTTACAGTACACAAAGACTTAGTACGCTGCTCACAAGCAATACAACAACACAAGGCACTCACTGGCTCTATGTACCCATCTACATGTACACTATCCTCCGCTTCAGCTTAACAAACAGCAGCAATGTTGGGACTCACAATATGAAAAGCATTCAAAATGGATTTAAAACCTCAATGTAATGTGTGGTATACTGTAAATGCAGAAACTTTTGCGGTGGTTAATGTTCGCTGTTTTACCGGTGGCCGCTTCACCGCGAACTTAAAACCACCGCAAACGTTTTTCCATGGCTGCAGAAAGAGACTACAGGGCATGGTGCTACCGCGAAATTAAAACCACCCTGAAAGGTCCTTTTTTCCGCTACCGCGAAACTAAATCCCCACAAACTTACTATGCATTTACAGTATCGGACACAGAAAAAGCAGCAAATGCCATTGAACATGCATGTCTAAAGATGGAGTTGTAGTTTTTTTTCAGGAGTTTCATACAACAGCTTGTGTCCCATTGAACTAAAACAACACTTGCTTTTGCTCCCTATTTCTATCAAGCACTACAACTATATATCACTTTAAATTTACCGGTATATGAACTTTGACACACACATTTATGTGAAAAGCTAAAACGCTCCTAATAGTATGCATATTGACACAGCCATATTGTTTCTCTACATCTACCTTATCATGTAACTTTTGATAGCAAATATATACTTCTTAATCTTAATTAATAGTATGGACTTTCTATGTATTGTGTATACACCAAGAAGGACCTGTCTTGTCATAGTTTTGTTTTTACATCTACCGGTGCATAGGTAATGATGGTACAGTTATCCCCTTACATTGTGTATATATTAGCCCTTTGTCTAGGAGTTGCAATCTTTACTACATGTTGAAGCATTGCTTTTACCTTCCTCCCTGCTGCTTTGTCTTGCTAACAATCCCACCCTGGTGCCAAGTGACTAACTCAGCACTCAGAAGGTTAAGGTCAAGTTTGATAGATGAGGCTATACCTGTCAGGTAAGATGGTTGGTATCAAAGACCTTATTTACTAAGCATACCTACCAGTATTTTAACACTGCTCTATAGAGGTTTGGTATTTGCAATATATCTATTATAGTGCCCTGGTTAGAAGATCTACATGCACTGACCAATGGGTGGTGTGGAGGGATACATAACATTATTTTACATATTCCAGTCACGAATCAACACCTTTCCTTGAAAACCTTAGGATATGTAACTGCCCAATCCATTTCCCAGCACAACAAAGAAAAAAAAAATGAAGCATTTTGCATAAACTGGTCACAGAGTTACTCATTGTTTAAGTCAATCTAAATGTCTGATCTCTAAATGTTCTGCATAGAGTTTCCCACTAGCGTTAAGTACATTTTTCTTTAGAAATGTAATGTACACTTTTTAGCTTCTATCAGTAAAAGTTGGGTGCAGCAGTCCCAACCTGTTAGTGCTTACTAAGGCAAGTCTACAACTATAGACATTCTGCTTTATCCTGCATTCCCATGACTTCATTAGCCTTGAAGGTATCATATTGTACCATTATAAACTGTTTATTGAAGAACTTGGTGAGGGGTGGATAGGGTGTGTAAATAAGTATGTTTTTAATATATACTACAATTTGGAATGGAATAAAAGCCGATGTTGATGAGGTAGGAGTGAAAAAAATAAATCAAAAGATAAAAATATTGTTCCAAACTAAAAGTAATTCTATTCACATAACAGTACTGTATTTAACTCACAAAAAAAGTGCATATGACAATATTCAAGCAGTGTCGTATTAGCTTAGAACATAAAAACAGATAACATAAACGAAACATTGCAACAAACTTAAATTGCAGACAGCAATACAAAAATAAGATTTATAAAGAATCAATTATGATGATAGTAATCAACAGTTACAAAATAAAATGTCTTTTAGACTTTGATTCTGTACACTATAGCCATGCTTACAATGCTGTATATTTCAATTGGTTCTCTCCTTGGTGCTGAACATGTTATCCTAAGGATGCTCTCTTATGCCAAGGGTGCTGTCCGTGGTGCTGAACATGATATCCTCATGCTAGGAAAGCTACCGACTATGGTTGCTGTGCATGTTGCTGGACATGCTATTCTCATGGTGAGAATGCTGTCTCTAGCGCTAAGGGTGCTGTCCCTAGTGCTTAACATGCTATTCTCATGCTAGGAATGTTGTCTCTGGTGACAAGGGTGCTGTTTCTGGTGCTGAACATGAAATCCCCATGCCAGGAATGCTGCCTGTGGTACTATGGTCGCTGTCCCTGGTACTAAACATGCTATGCTCAAGTTATGAATGTTGTCTCTGGTGACAAGGTGCTGTTTCTGGTGCTAAACATGCTATCCACATGCTTAGAATACTATTTCAAGCGCTGAAAGTGCTGTGCCTAGTTCTGAACATGCTATTCTCAAGCTAGGAATGCTGTCTCTAGTGACAAGGTGGCTGCTGTCCTTGGTGCTGAACATGATATTCTCATGCGAGGAATGCTGTCTTCAGTAACATGGGTGCTGCCCCTAGTGCTGAACATGCTATCCACATACTAAGAGATGTTGTCTCTAGTACCAAGGCTGCTGTTCCTGGTTCTGAACATGCCTTTCTGGTACTTAAGCTAAGAATGCTGTCACCATGATAATTAAGTTGTCCAAAGTGATGCTAATGCTAAAGATTCACTTAGGTTTATGATTGTTGTACACACATGCAAAAAGAGGAAACAAATTATGTGAGAATCTAAGGTGCAGGTAATGTTGATGGAAAACATTAAGGAATACAGAAAAAAGAAAACTACACCATTGTACTTATACAAAAAAGTATGTATTTTTGCAGGAATTTTTGGAGTATTTTGTATCCACACCCAGTAATCTAGACCATAGGTCCCTTTATGCTTTATGTTGTTTTGCACTGAATTTTGCACATCTGCAGAGTGTGCCTTTCCACAGATGACTACTTTATGTGTGCTTTATGTGATCATGTCTTATCCTCTCTCACACCATCTGTACTGCTGGTTTCTCAAGTTTGGGTTTCTGGCTGAACTCCCACCAGTTCTGTACGCAGCCCTTGTCGTACTTGTCGGTGTAGACACAGAAGCCGCAGCAGCGAACCTTGTAGGTCTTGTTGCGGATGGCGACGCGCTCTTCGCGGCCAGTCATGTTCCAGGAGATGTTGATGAGTTGTGAGACGAGGATACCCGACATGGCTGTGAGTACCATCAGGGTGTAATAGCAGCAGGTGAAGACTAGGGCAGAACTGAGGGAAATGGAAAGAACAACTGTTACTATTGGATCTTCTTTTGAAACAAGCCAACCGATTGGCAAACAGAAATGTATTGACCAATAAAATGAGGATACCTGACATGGTAGTCAGGACCATCAGAGTGAAGGCTGGGGCAAAGCTGGGGGGAGTGGAAAGAAAATCATTCATCACTAGTTACTTCTGTTAAAACAAGCCATCAGATTGGTCTATGGGAACCTACGATCCAATAATCTGCAGTATTTCAGTGGCTGTTTTCTGCAGTAGAAAAGATTTGCCAACAAATACTACAAACAATTTACATGGATATGCTGTATGCCTGAGGACAGTAAGGTATAACCCATCTGGATGTGCTGTATGCCTGAGGACAGTAAGGTATAACCCACCTGGATGTGCCGTATGCCTGAGGACAGTAAGGTATAACCCACCTGGATGTGCTGTATGCCTGAGGACAGTAAGGTATAACCCACCTGGATGTGCTGTATGCCTGCGGACAGTACGGTATAACCCACATGGATGTGCTGTATGCCTGAGGACAGTAGGGTATAACCCACCTAGATGTGCTGTATGCCTGAGGACAGTAAGGTATAACCCACCTGGATGTGCCGTATGCCTGAGGACAGTAAGGCATAACCCACCTGGATGTGCTGTATGCCTGAGGACAGTAAGGTATAACCCACCTGGATGTGCTGTATGCCTGAGGACAGTAAGGCATAACCCACCTGGATGTACTGTATGCCTGAGGACAGTAAGGTATAACCCACCTGGATGTGCTGTATGCCTGAGGACATTAAGGGATAACCCACCTGGATGTGCTGTATGCCTGAGGACAGTAAGGTATAACCCACCTGGATGTGCTGTATGCCTGAGGACAGTAAGGTATAACCCACCTGGATGTGCTGTATGCCTGAGGACAGTAAGGTATAACCCACCTGGATGTGCTGTATGCCCGAGGACAGTAAGGTATAACCCACCTGGATGTGCTGTATGCCTGAGGACAGTAAGGTATAACCCACCTGGATGTGCTGTATGCCTGTGGACAGTAAGGTATAACCCACCTGGATGTGCTGTATGCCTGAGGACAGTAGGGTATAACCCACCTTGATGTGCTGTATGCCTGAGGACAGTAGGGTATAACCCACCTGGATGTGCTGTATGCCTGAGGACAGTAGGGTATAACCCACCTTGATGTGCTGTATGCCTGAGGACAGTAGGGTATAACCCACCTTGATGTGCTGTATGCCTGAGGACAGTAGGGTATAACCCACCTGGATGTGCTGTATGCCTGAGGACAGTACGGTATAACCCACCTGGATGTGCTGTATGCCTGAGGACAGTACGGTATAACACACCTGGATGTGCTGTACGCCTGAGGACAGTAGGGGATCCACCTCTTGCTGTACCAGCCAGGACAGGTGCTGTTGAGGGACAGCCAGACTCCGTACCCAGCTGACGACATGAACAGCACCAGTGTCAGGAGGAAGCTCCTGTGGTTGTTCTTCCCCACACAGTGGTCGATCCTGAAGGCAGACATCATATGACAATCATAATGTGGTTTTGTGGTATTTTCCATGGCCTCAGCTCAAGTAGGATTTCCATATACAACTTCTAAATATACATTTTAGAGTCTAACAGACTTTTCTCTTTGTTGCCTTGGAGGCACGGCAGTTTGAAACCTTCTAGTTTATAGTTTAGATGACAAACTGCAAAATATGTGCCAGCTGGACTTCCTAAAATGTTGATATCATTAGCATTAAAGGTACAGAAATGCTAACAGACATAATGTGCCTGAGGGTTGTCTCCAGTATCAAATTTTTGTATGTCTCAATCATTGTTATGGACCCCATATTGTTAGTATTTGTCATTTTTGATAAGAAGAAAAATACATTTTCATCAATTTCTTGTCATAAAGATCAATTTTTGGATGGACCTGGTGACATTTGTGTCCTAGGATGGACTGACAGGTCCTGGAAATAGCCCTGGTTTGAACTTACCATATACAGTGGTGGTCCAGCCTTAAGACACAACGCTTACAGATCATGCAGTGTCCAGCTCGAGGTGGCCTGGGCATCTTACACACGTGGCACCAGAGGGGCTGAGCTGCGACTCTCTGTCCTTCTACATCAATCACTGCATCCTGACCCAGGTCCTGCTTGTCCCTGTTGTTGTTGTTTCCATTCCTCTGGAGGGGCCTTTTGGTGGACTGCATAGTGCTGTCATTCTGATAGGGGGCGTCGGTGGACTGTATTGAACTTGCCTTGCCCACTTTGCCACCGTTCTGCACAGGATTTGAGATGGCGTGGTTTCTGTCTGCTGAGCTCCTAAGCTGGATGCCATTACCTTGCAAGCTCTCCTCGTGTGTATTTTTTACCCCATTTTTTGGGAAGGCAGGACCTTGTTTACTGTCAGCTCCTAACTTGTTTTTTCCGCTGATAAAGCCGGGGTTCTGTTTGGCTGAAGTTAACGCGGCGAGCATGGCGCCCATCAAGACCGTGAGGAGGCATGTTTCTGTGGATGTCACGATTCCGAGGGGAACCACAAGACGGAGGTATAGCGAGTAAAGGTAACCGACGGACACGAGGCCCCAACTCAGGAAGAAAGGCCCGCTTTGGCGTATTTTGATGAATCGGAAGTAGTACCTGTGAGAACATATTGCAACATTTCATTCAGGGACAGAGGTGCAAATGCTGCACATTGTAAAATATTACAAGCATACAAAATACAAGCAGGCCATAAAATGTTTCTGTACAAGTCTGGATCTAGCCAGAATGTGTCCATATATATGGTTTGGAGAAATGCATGTAGTGCCTACCCTAAGCTCAGCTTGGATGGAAAACTTCTTTCAAATGCTTGCATTTGCATTAAACAAACAATCTACACAATTTCAATACTGAGTTCTGTTTACATTCCTGTTAGTATAGCATAAAGCTAGCCATTGACCCCTCTTAGGACATAATGCATCCTTCCTACCTTATGAGGAGGATGGGGAGGAGGACCAGTACCACTGCAGTCAGCAGGGGGTGGATAGCAGCAATGTTGAGGGACAGTGGCACCAGGAGCAGAGGTGGGATGACTTGGGGGTTGACTTGTTTGGCCCCCTTTCCAGAACACCAGGGGATGCGTAAGCGGTCTTCTAGGGTCATGTATAGTGCCTCGTAGTTACTGCTGGGAACTTTCTGTCTTTTGAATACCCTGTAGAAAAATTGCATTCATTTTTTCTCACGTCAGATATACCAAAATCAAACCTATGAAATAAAAACAGGTTCTAATAATAGTAATATAGTATTACATCCTTCAAAAGGTCGCACAAGACATGATGATACTATAAACTTAAATATAGGAGAAAAGAGCTGCCCATAGATGATACTGTTAAAGGAAAAAAAAAACGTTCATGCAAAACATGCACTGTTGAGATCTAAAGAAAAAGTACAAATTTTTCAAAGACAGGTTTTGATAACTCCTTCCTCCTTCTCCATTCCCAACATTTCAGTCCTGAAACGTTGTCCTTTAAAGGCTGAAAGGAAACAAACAAACTTACATATAACAAAGGAGAAAATCAAGATTATTGCTGGTTATCCACCTTGGCGACCGTTTGATATAGGAGTGGTTGTGTAGCTTCGTCCCTTCCTTGTAGTTCCTGTAAAATTCCTGGTAGTTCCACGCTGACACCACGCGATGTTTGCGATTCCTGGGAGTGTGGAAACACAGTTGTCAAGGTGGTCTAGTAACAATGATAACATGCCGGCATGGGCAATAGATAATGTCATAACCACTCATTTCTACAGGAAACTAAAAGAAAAAGACAAAAATCTGTAACATCTGGGAAGATGATAAAACTAAAGTGATACATATCCATGAGAGGTCATCTGCGGAAGAACTAAATCATAATGTCATGAGTAATGCCATATGTTGGCTACACATGTAATACGATATGATTATGTAATGGAAACCTAAAACCAGATCTGAAAAACTAGGAATTAAATATGACAATCTGAAAAAGAAGTCATGACAGTCAGTAGCTGTACCATGGTCAGCATGAAAATGTTAGGTGTGATGAAATGAGGTGACCACAGTATAATACATAACAGAACCAACATGACTAATTCTAAAATCAGTGATCACTGATTAGCGAACTGCCCCTATAATTCCCTACATATTGGAAGATGTAGACATTCGCGTTCTATCAAAAGGGCCATCTTATCATTATATGAAGATAGCACAAAGCAGTCAGCAAGCCCTTTCAGGTTACAGATCCTTACCAAACCCTCACAGCAAAGCAGTGGGACTTTGCAAGCAGACGTGAACTGGGAATATCTTTCCTTAGTCCTTCATACAGATAGACTGACAATGACTAGCACGGCCATTTGTCACTCAAATGACATCAGCCCCCATTTCATGGACTGAAATAGACGTGTTTCAACTGTCCTCCTATCCTTGATACAAAAGCCTCATGAATTTTTGAAGACATATTGGCATAAAGAGCATTGATTGGAGACAGGCTTGGCAAAATGTCAATGAGGGAGAGCTTCAATTCAATTATACTGTAATACAAACCATGCATTCAGAAACAAAACTTTTATTGCTTATACTAGCTATAGGCAGGCAACATTGTGCAACTTGTCACTATTTTCAAAGAGTGGGACTTGTTTGCAAAGCTGGGAACTTGACATCAGCAGGAGAGGGGCTTACTGATTTGCTCTGAGGAATGTTTTGAAAGTCACCAGGTTTTCTACAGTTACAAACATTTCAGACAAAGATGTGGCTCAAAACAAGTTGCCACATTTATAGCATTCTTTTACTGTAACTGTAAAATCTTGAAACAAAATGGTGACAGTTTGAAATTCATGTTTTAGCAGACCTTTTTCTGTCTATTCTCTGACCTATGAATAACTATTTACAAGTAAAGGAGAGAGAGAAAAAAAGAGAACATTAATTGAAAGATAGAGGGATACAAACACAGAAAGACAGGGTGTTGATTTAAGTGACAAGAGACATGTTGTACATGCTTGATTTGAGTTTGATTATCAGCTTTTCAATCTAATTAGACTTTTTAGGAAGCATACAGATCTGAACTCTATTAAAGGGAAAATGTTTCATTCTCCCAAAAGGATACCAGCCCTTATCTAAAACTCTATAGGGACTGTCCATGGTGTTCACTGGCCGAATGGCCTGGGGCTAACAGACATGAGATAGGGAGGTCATGCCTTTGATTCCTTGCATTCCTAGATAGTTGCTATATTTGTGAATGGCACTTGACATGACTTTGCACATTTCATACAGGTGTAAATTTGAGTACCTGACTTGCAACTGGGAAGCTGGGAGATGGTGGAAGGAGAGGGATGGGCTCTGCCTTTCAATACCATGTCGTATTTACAGTCTGTGGAGAACAACACACTGGCTCCACAGCCTAAAACAAGCTACTGTAAATGCATTTAACTTTTAAGATCGCGGGATTTAATTTTGCGGTAGCAGGAATAAGGACTTTTCAAGCACAATACACTGTAGTCTCTTACTGCCATGGAAAAATGTTTGTGGTGGTTTTAAATTCGCGGTGAAGCAGCCACCACGAAAACCGTGAACATTTTGATTAAACTATCGCGAAAGTTTTTGCATTTACAGTAATATGTGACTACATGTACATGACTGTGTACAATTGTACCCTTATCTGTTTTCTGTACATTATTACTAAAAATATAGGGACTGTGTTTTACCTGTCTGCAGCACTGTCCAGGTCCTCACAGTCACAGAAGGACATGAGCAGGTGGCTGCGCTCCCCCTGAGTGTTGATGTACTCACAGCAGCACAGTCCCTCCATCTCCCCCTCCTCCTCCTGACTCTGATGGCTCTCACCCATCTTCTGAGCTTCAGCTATGGGAACAAGGGGAGGGGTTTAACAGATGGACATGTACAAGGTTTTAATACAATAACTAAATTTGTAACATACATGTATTTGTGTACATAAATGTACCATACTTCTCAGTCTCAGAACATAGAAATACATAACAATATCTATGGGTTCAAAAAACCAAATAGTACACCACCTTCTAGTGCTTTACTATACCATGTCTACTAGTCTTCGGCTCTTGTCGTCTCACGAGACGGTCGACAGCTTCAGTCAGTATAATGACTATACAATTATGACTGAGATCTAAAAAAAAAGAGCAGTTTGAAAAGGAGAAAGCTTGGTCAACAGATAGGGTCAAACATTTTAAAAATAAACATAGTTGAATTCAGACAATATCTTAATCTTTATATGGCCTCCTTCAGTCAATATTGACCATTGTCACGGGCTAGGCTTTACAGTGAAGCCAAAAGTTATAAACATGAAAAAAATGCCTGGGGTCCAAGATCAACCTTGATTTTTGTAATCCATCCAAGGTTCTTACATTATGCTGACCACTATAGCTACTGACCACACTTAATATCCAGAAGCACTGTCAGGCAAACACACAGATCGGACACACCCAAAACAATACCTCAATTTTTCATGTAACTGAAGTATAGTATTATAGAACTTCATCAGAAGAGCAATGAAATAAGATCAGATCAGATGTAGTATACCATTCCACCCAGCCTGTCCCTGTCCTACTCCTGTGTGTGGTAACTCCTGGTTAATCCATACACGATGTTCCTGCATCTCCAACTGGTGTAAGTGTCCTCTCCACTCCTAACTCAGATTAGTCACCAGGCCAGGGACTCATCATGATTACATTAGTAAATTCCTCCCCCTCTTATCATCTGGGTTACAATTCACATGTTATCTGCTGCTAATGTGGAACGAGAAGCTTATCATTGGGGCCATACTAAAAATGGTACCGGCAACGGCTTCTAAAAATAGTTTAGACCAAATGTACGCTGTATTAGATTTCTTTCACTTCTACATGATGAATTACATTATGAAAACTGAGGCATACTGCGTGCAGACCTATATGCAACACTTTAATGGAGAGCTTAGATTAGAATAATTAATAACAACATATCTAAAATGTCTGAGATTTTTGGAGAATTTGCCAGTGCTGTTTTGCAATACTTGGGAAGTTTGTGAGACGTTGGTCATCAATCATTATTGATTGGTTGGTACAGATTACTCGGCTTGCCAAATTTCTATCCAATCAGCTTTAGCTACAACATGTATATCAATCAATATCACCATATGATCAATACCTATGTGCATGAGTATGGGGCTTTCTTCTTTAACCTTCAAGCACAAAAATCATTACCCTTTCTATTTTCAAGTACAGATTCCCATGCCCCCCCCCCCCCCCCACAAACACACACACTTTTCAATTAAATTCCACCAACATTTTATTTACTATTTATTTATTCAGATTTACAGAAATGTTCTGAAACTAGGATCTGGCAACTGGAATATAGGTTAGGTCTGTCAAAAAAACATTTGTTCTAACACAACTAGTTAGAACCAAAATGATGTCCTTCAATACAAATGTATTGGAATTAAATTTCTGAAGTTCACTTAATAATGATCATAAATTATATCTTTTCCAATTCATTCTTAAAATCTGAATCATTGTATAGATGTATATAGAGATGTATTCCATATCAACCTAGTAGGGTATGTGCTAGTTAGGTACTAGCCTGACTGCGGGATTGGCCATTGGGTGATCCATAAGGGAACTGGGACCAAGGGGACGTCATACCCACCCAACAAAGCACACATTTGGCACACAAAAGTCCATCTGAATTATTGTAATTTGTATAGAGGCATGTGGGATTCTCTAAAACACAGACTGGTCCAGGACACCTGAATCAAACGTTATCGCTTCCAATTCATGATGTATGATAAATGACTTAAGACATGTATACAATATAACAGTTAATACTAACTTCGTTCTTAGTGCTAATAGTAGTTGTAGAACTATCCTGGCATGACTTCCGAGGGAAGGTTGCAGAGTCAGGAAGGATAGCCATCAAACCCACTGGGACTGATATTTGGCACCAACTGGCGCCGAGTGTCAACTCTGGATCCATTAATACGATAAATATTTCATTCTGCTGGGGTCTGTAGATACGATGTCAGCTAAAAGTCGCAGGGAAAAGTTAGATCCACAACTGAATAAACTAAAATAGTATTCACTGCATTATAATTATACATGCATAAAGCTAAGTACTGTCCTCCACACTGCAATTGTCAAATAATACTGTGTGACAAGAAGAATAATTCAGCCTCCCATTCTAGACTATAGGCTCTAAGTAATGACAGAACTTTACTCTCACCTCTCAAATAAACGTACCGGTACGTTTATTTTTTTCAGCCTCAAAATCCACCCGGTACATTCTTATTTTAGACGGTACGTTTATTTATTTTTTCAAATTGGGGCTTTCATTACTAACCTAGGACCCCAAAAATATTGAAATTTTGGGTTTTTCTGCCGATATTTCCGTGGTATTTTTGCTCAAAATTTACTATTTTGGGGGGAGCTGCCTGACATGACTTACCAGGTCCCCCAGTACGCACAGGGCGGGTCTCCCATGTGGCAAGCCAAGAGTGTCGGCTTTCCGAGGGAGTGTTCTTGTATGACAATCTTTTTCGTGGAACTTAAAAATACAACTACTAGTACAAATCTGTTTCCTCCTCGTTCTCAACACTTTTTCCTCGTAACTTCCGCGCCTTCCTCCACTTAACAGCATTAGTATAATTTTTATGGAGGCAAAAAATATATAATCAGACACTTGTCCCTCAGACACTTGGTACGTTCCGATCAGGCCGTGGGAGGCTGTTGAAAGTTCTTCACGATAGCAGATACTTTTGGTCATTTTATCAAAGTAGAAACTAAACTAACAATATATAATACGAAATATTTTTGAAAAGTTGGAGCACTGTTGTCATCAGATATGTTTCTGAGCGTCTGTTACTGTCATTTAATCATCAGTTATTGTCAGTTCCACCCGATTTCATTCTATGTTTTGGAACATCCAAATGCCGTCAGCACTCCCCAAAAGTAAACCTGACTGGACAACGCCCCCAAAGGGGCGGAGTCAAGTCTCTTCAGGCCTTTTAGGACTTTTACCGCCAGCAGGCATGGTGCAGTGGGCGGGGCAGTGTGCATATAAGCCGTGGGAAAGTGTTTCCCTGCCTCATAGATGAATACATTAAGCCATATTTGGTGTGTATCAGTTTCAAAGCTGGAGTCAAAATTTACAAAGGGCTCAAAGGAAACTGCTTGTTTTCTACCTTGCGGTAATGCCTGCAGAGGAATCAGCAATACGATATGAATGTAGGGGGAGGTGTAAAATGTTAAATATTTTCTGTGTTCTTTGACTTCTTTCTCTCACTAAATTTCTAGAATTGATAACAAGAAACGCAGAGAGGAATAGGTGCTGATATTTGTAGCTAGCCTTTACATATTAAAAGCTTCACTTGGTCAGTGCACTTCTTCTTCCATCGTGTATTTTGGACCATGGGATGTAATAACTACGTGTAGCTCACAGCAAATTGTGAATAGATTACATATGTACAGGTCAAATGTATTATTCTCTCTCTCTCTCTATATATATATATATGACATTTTTCAAGGCCCAATCTAACCAATTACAAAAGTCCAAATATGATAAACATTCTAAGATTATGGCAGTGTGATGTAGCCATTCTTTTTGAAGTATTACAAAAATTTTCCATAATCACTTGCTTCAAGTTCTAAGTAGAAAATGTATGTAACGTTACAAGTATCATGTAAATTTTCACAAAATTACGAATACTATAAATCAATCTTATATATTACCTTTTATTACAAAATGGAAAAAAAAGATAATATATCGAACAAGATAACTATGGTTATTCTGTTCATTATATATACAATTAACTGATACGGTACTCAGGCACAAATAAATAAAGAGAACCTACCTACTATTAGATTTTGAAGATTTGTCCGGGGGGTACTTTTATTCCAGGGGGTACTTCTCTTTGAGAGGTGAGAGTAGCGAGGCTTTTCCTGTATTGCCCATGTGTTTAAACATAGATAGGAATCAGCAACTTTAGCAACTCAGTTCAGTAAACTCAGCCCAACACCGTGGCCAACTTGGCCCAACATCCTACAAGTAAATGGCCAACTAG
The DNA here is from genome assembly GCF_000003815.2 of Branchiostoma floridae. Lineage (NCBI taxonomy): Eukaryota > Metazoa > Chordata > Leptocardii > Amphioxiformes > Branchiostomatidae > Branchiostoma > Branchiostoma floridae. The sequence goes on along the minus strand of NC_049986.1, from coordinate 17,015,717 downwards.
TAAGCATTTGCACGAACCTTCGTACAAATATATTACGCACAAATCAGTATCCGAAAACATACGGACCTTATGTGATACACACAAATCACTATGCAAAAACATACAGACTTTATGTGATACGCACAAATCGCTATGTGACACACACGAATCTTATGTGATAAGCACCAACCTTATGCAAACTGACAGACCGCTACATAGTGACCGCCTGCTTGGGCTGAGTTGACCAGTGTTAGTAAAGGGCCGAAGCGTCCAACCCATTTTCACGTGGCCAGCCCATGAGCAAAGTGCACAGATCACATGCTGCTGATTTACTGATTTATACTTCAGTCTGTACAACTCCTAAACGTGTAAATGGACGCTGACATTGGTTCAGATGCCCAAGGTCAGTGTACTGTAGGTTACGGGGGATTTAGGACTAATCATGTCTAAACTCCAATAGATTGGAGCAGGGCAGTCTCCAGGACCCATTTCTCTGGCCTAGATTGGAACATGCTCCTTGTGTAAGAATTCAGAGGGGCGAGTAGGAACAGAAAGAAACAAACATGCAGACACCAGGGATCAAACCCGGGTCGGCAGATTACAACCCAGCAGCGAAACCACTGCGCTAGAAAAGGCTGATCAGCCAATTCCGGCTGAAGTTTGATGCTACTTAAACCCCCCACGGTTACACTTGGAATGGGGAAAAATGTCACCTCGCCCAATTTTCATAAAAAAACTGAACTTCATAACATGAAAGTGATGAAATTTTGGGGCAACAACAAAAAATGTATTTACAAAATTATCCAACAGAAATCAAGGACATTTCATTAGACTAAATACATAATGTCCTAGCACCGATTATGTAAGAAATCAAGGTAACTGAAAAAAAAATCTCATGACGTATTTAAAACTTAGTGCTCTATGCTATCACGTAAAAGCAGAAAACCACTGATCATAAATGAATACATAAATTTATACATACACTAACGTTACATGTGATATATGGATAATCTCTATAATCAGGGTAATCCTACTTATTGGGTTCTCAGCCATAAGTAGCACGCTCTACACTAGTACTTCGTGACGTAGTCAACAGGATAAGATATGAGAAAGGAAAGAGAAACATTATAATGCAAGAAAAATTAATATTTTTCTGAGCACACATCATTTTCAGGATTTTACGATTATAATTTTCTGCTTTTGGTCTAGGTGAAAAACCTGTTTTAGGAATAAAAATATCAGTCCCTCTGAACGCCACATAACGAGAAAAACAACAAACCACCATATTATTATGCTATTATTCGGCTAGAATATTAAAAATCCGCAGTCTGAAACAGGTGGGGTGGGGAGGGGGGCAACAGGGACAACATTGGGCTATCTCCTACTAAATCACTTACCATGTCATCTTTGCATAGTTCGTTGGTGTCTGAAGAATCTAGGGCTGTTCCGAAGCCCCTTAATTCTCAATATCTTGATGATTACCCCAATTTTAAGACATTTTCTAGCCTTTTCACCCAGCTTCACGTTGTCTTGGCTGTGACTGCTAATACCCACAATGCACTAGCAGGTCTTCCCCGACACGAGGATGACGTCATAGATAAACATGTCCCTTTTCTTGGGACACTTCGGAGCAACGTCGGGACGCGTCCTTCCAAATATCAAAGTAGTCATTTAAAAACAATACTGAAGAAATGCTTAAAAAATACCGCTTCATCGCTGCAAACGATAAAAACAGGTGTCCGTAGAACTCAAACTCCTTGAGGTAATGACTAGTTCAGCACGAATTACTGTAAATCCAGAAAACTTTCTCGGTGGTTTGATGTTCGCGGTTTTCGCGGTGGCCACTTCACCGCGAACTTAAAACCACCGCGAACATTTTCCATGTCAGTAAGATACTACAGTGCATGGTACTGTAGCAACTGTCTTTTTTCAAGTACATAAAAAATATTGTACACGAAAGATAAATGGTGGAAAATGGACTGGGTTCCATTAAGACTCAGGGAATGAAATCATTCTGGCATTCAAAATGACCATCAGTACAAGAGTAAATTACCCCAAAAATGTGACATGTAACAGTTGACCCCAGCTTACAGTTTCTTCGATTTCTTAGGTGTAGCAGTACCCTAGCGCTGAAATTTGCAGTAAAACTGCATCTATGATATTCAATATCGATTTAACAATCGAAGATTACGAATTAATATACTAATAAAGCCGATTTCTGAAAAAAAAGAAGACATTTGCTCTCATAGCACTCAACATAAATGCAGTCAAGTGTTTTGCTGCCATTCTAGGACAATGTGGCCACTCTTGTACAATAATGTCAAGAAACAGAAGAATTATGAAGGCTAAGTGAGAGCAAAAGACTTTTATTCACTGTCACTGTAATCTAAATGAATTGACACAAAAACAAATATTTATTTTCAGTCACTCCAGTCTGACAACAACACACTGCCGTCGTCTATCTACACTATATTTACATACAAATACTGAAAACGGGTACACGAAGTGCGCATGATGGTAGTAAATTCGACCAAGGCAAAGGACTACGTAACATTTACATGTAGGTACATGTAGGCAAGGTTACCATATCATTTTTCACATGCTCAGGCTTAACACTTTCTACAAAGGTCACGAACAAGAACTAAGCTAGCGATACTTCATCTTTACATGCCAAAATAAGAAAATAGTCTACGCAACATCATTGCTGAAGTACACAACTGACGACTTCTTAGCAAATCTTACAAATATATATATAAAAGACCTAATTTGAGAAAAAAATACCTTTGCTCTCAAAGCTCGTGTATTCACGTATTTCACCTTCATTCTTTGACAAAAGTGGCCATCAGTTCAGAATTAGTAAATGCTGATATCGTCTGTGCATTGGCGGAGGCAACCTGAAGCCTTCCGTACTTTAAGGCCCATGGAATTAATTTTGCTGCTTTTGAAAGGCTCAGACATTTGTTCCTAAAGTGTCAGTGTATTAATACGTTACTGTGCTGGGTGGTGGAAGTAGACGTTAATATGCAAAGTGCAAGTGTTAGATGCTAATGTGTGGTCTGTGTGCTTCTACGGTATGTGCGTGGCTGTGTTAGTGCGTGATATGAAGTGTCTCGAACGTCAGCCTAAACCTTCAGCAGCGAACTTTCCACAGGACTTCAAGTACAAAAGACCCTAAGCTACCTCAACACCGAATACACCGACATTGTCAACATTTGCTAAAACTGTTCAGCACTCTTGTACAAGAACGGAAGCATGACACGTGAAACAAAAACGGCTGTTGGTGAGAACAAAAGACCTCTTAAGTGTGAAGACAAAACAGGAAACTTTTAGCGCTAGAAATCGTGAGTCCTGTACGGTAATGGCTTGATACATGTTTGAAAATGATGATAATAAAAGGTAGTTAAATAGGAGTTTTCATGGCTTTGGATATTCTGATAACGCTTTGACTTATGCAAAATTCAGAAGAACATCCTAGGTATAAAGTCGAGGAACACAATTACGCAGAATTTGGTCACCTCAACGCTAAAAATTGAATAAAACGGCTTTCTCTACGAATGACGGTCAATGCTGTACGGAAAAGTTGGTAAGGAGGTTAGAATGATTTTAACACTGCTTACACTGTCCTCTGGCAGGGCGCACACACGAACATCGACCGTTCTGGGCATGGAGCCATGGCGGTCTCAGTCTAGGCACTTTATAAGCCTCGTGATTTGTCTACCCGCCATGAGTAGTGATACCGTTGTCGAAATCCGGACTTAACGGCAGCAACAAGATCCCGTGCCCGTACCTGGTGTTAACGTTTATCTCTGAAACGTTTATCTCTGAATGGTGGAAGCTGCTAGAGTGAGAAGTTCTTCCCAGCGTGAACATCTGTCGATCACTGCAATGAATCACAGACAATTATGAAAGAGACATCCAGGCTAACGTTTTGCTGAAAGCTTTGATGTAGTTGCCATCATTAGGTCGGGCAAAGTTTCACATGATCTTGTCAAGGCAGACTCCTGTGAGAGTTTGGTCGATATAGTCTTGTGCAATTTACGCCAACAAAAAAGTTCTCAAAATGGCAACAAGTAGCAATTTACTACTAGTAGTATGTCAAATTGTTGGTAAATTTCTTATAAAGACACTGGTGAAAACTGCACGATGTTACCATTTAGAGATAATCTGAGGCAAGTCCGAGAGTGCGGACATGTTAGTGCGTTCCCGTCCGTTGACAGTGAGGTTCAGTTGGTGGCGCGTGACCAAATTCTCACAGGGTCTATGGGGTGAGTTTACCCGTGCATTGTTAGGTCGTAGAAAGTTTCACATGATCTACTCACAGTGGCAATGTCACCCAGTCAAAAGTCGAGTTTTTGTTGTCCTTCAAGACAAGAAGCCGCACGGTATTGAAGTCACCTTCCTCACACGCCGAATATTGCCACCTGTCACCTGCTGAGCTCGAGGGAATCCTGGCCTGTCATTGGTCTGAAAAATGCACTTTTTACGATTGGTTGTCTCTGCTGGTTGTATCGTGAGGTGAGTTGATTAGTTTGATTACTTGCAAAGAAATTTTTGAAAATCAAAAACAATTCTAAATGTCATTTTGATGACTTCGGATTTTTTTGGTTTCCTGTCTATTAATCTTTACAATTACCAAAAGCCAAGCTGTCTACATAACAACAATGATGTTAGGTAACAAGCACTTAATCTCCAAGCAGATCCTACCGTGCCATAAGATAGTATCAAAGCTGGCCAGGGAGTATAACCGGCTAAGGGAGTCAAATGGTAAGTTTGATACTATACATTACGCACCGTGGATCTGGTTGGAGATTAACAAGCACTAATGCCTGACTTGACCGCATCACCGTGCTTAACTGTCCTCTGCCTGTTTTGATCTGAACTGCATGTACGCTAAAGAAGCGTCGAAAACGAGGCTGGGCAGCCATTTTGAATGCTAATTTGAAAGTGGGCACGTTTACGTTTACGTTCGTTGTGACTTTTTCATACTTCTAGGGGCGAAATTTTCAGCTTCCGGTGTTTATACCAAAACTCCCCTCGAGTGTCTGATTGTTTAGGCAACAACTAAGTCTTCACATCTCGCCCAGGTAAGGAAGTTTGAGTGATTTTTGTTGCACAGATTTTTAGAAGCGTCGTATGCAGGTGCGTTCCTGCTTTGTTGACGATTTTGATCCGCATCTTTGTGGTTCCTTCTGCTAGGATCGGAGCAACTTTCTCACTCCTATAATCATCAACATACTACAGGCATATCTGCCAACGTGAGCAACAGCTTCTCAGCAATGGAGGGACAAATTTGATGAGATTATAGCAAAGTTTAAATCTCACTTCCGCACTCTGCCCGAGTAGTCGGAGTTGGGGAGGGGGGCGCACTAGAATCATCATACACAGATGTTTAGAATGTAGCTAAAATGTATGCTTTAACAATGATGATTGTACTTAAGACTTTAAAGTCTTAGCTTCAGTCAATAAGTGGGTTTCGTGCTTTTATCATGCAGAAAAATATGTTGAAGTAAAATGGGTTCAACTCATTTTTTGATTACCCTGACTGATCCTAGTCATACCAGAATCTCAGAAATCAATTGTTGGACATGACAAAAAAAAGAGGCCATTTTCTTCTGCTGCTTTTTGATCTTGATAAATTGTCACAAGTGCATGCAATCCTTTTTTAATTCTAACCAAAATTCTTGAATGCTATATGTGTAAACGATTAAACAATTAGAAGTTGAGACTTAAAAGTAGTATATTTGCATTTAGGACAACGCTGTATTGTGTAGTGATCATACTATTTACATAGTAAATATATTCATAGGCAAATATCAGGTCACTTATTCAAACAGTAACTACTGTCTCTTGCACTGGTCAAAATTACTGAAGCGTAGAGACATGATAAATCCTGTTCAGAGCTTCAACCATTTCACATTTACATTTTTGTTCTTTTTCCTTGCACTTTGTTACATTTTGTAATAAATTTCAATGTGTATAGAGTGTACCTTCTATACACCTAAGTCCTTGTAAATAATAAGTTGTTCTTTTGCCTCTTATGCAGATTTTGACCCACTTTTGACTGTTATTGCCATAGGAACTGAATAATTATTCTTTCGCTGTTGTGAAATGTAGGTCTCAGACTTTCTGAATGTCTTGGCAAGTTTAACATGATTACATGGTATGCCACTTTAGTATCTGGGTAGCAATGGTAGGCTGAGTTATTGTATCAATTTGTCAAGTTCTTTGTCAGACAGCTTGGCATTCTCAAGTGAACATTCAAAGAAAAGAACTTTTTTTGTGCCAAGCAGCACAAAGTCGTAAATTATATGATCAATTTTTCTTGAAAAATTGTTCACATAGATCTAGATAAGGCGAATTAAAATTATCATGAACCAAGACAAGAGAAAATTATAGCTATGTCAGGTTGGATGATCACTTGTTGGCTGCCAAGCCATCTGGAACCTTTGAACGAAGACTGTGTCATGTTTTTCATGGCTTCTCTAACTCCAAGTTCTAATTCTATATCCAGAATGAGATGACCTTTTACAAATGTACTTCCAAAAGGTTGTGCATGTTCTTCTCTAATAATAGACTCTAAGATCTGTAGACTAGTAATGTTGGACAGTTGTGTTGAGTGTAAGCACCATGAGTGACAGATTCCTGTTGCCAGAGATACATCCCTCCAGGCTAGGATAGCGCTGTGTGCATTATTTGCAGACATGCCACACGGACTGTTGACAGTCGGCTGACAACACAGACTCCAGGTCTGACCAGAATGTTAAACATGTGGACGTATCTAGGGCTGGGTGTGTGTTGGGTACACACTTGGTACACATGCACAGTCATGTGCATGGTTACAGTCTTCTTTAAATTATCTTTAAGAAGTTCTGTTGGGTAGGTGCACAATTGTATGTTGTACGGGACTTTAAGCAATTTTCTGTGCACCTCTGCATGCAACAGTTGGGCAGATACAGAAACTAGAACTAGCTGTCATTTTATAGTTTGTTTGCTACTATGTATAGTACTAAAAAATACAAAGAAAGTGTAGAAAATGACAGAAATTCGTTTTTCTTTCTCCAGCCCCCCAAAGAAGAGCAGACAGTTGACTTTTACTTGTAACGTTTTAAGTGTTTTTTTTACAACATTCAGAATGTGTTATTTTGTTATCATCAAACACAGAAAGCCTCTTCTTTATATTGAATTGTGAACAATACTAGTACTGATGTGTCTTTTCATGAATTGTAATGTGGCCAGCTGTTACCACGAGCGTGCAAAGCTGGTACTAGTACTACTAGTATCTTTCTTCATAACTAGATATAAAAGGCGGTTTTACCGTTTAGCCTGTATCCAGTTCAGGTACAGATACTATTACAAGAGAAATGTTTGTTTTTGCCTGCAAAATAACAAACAGCAGTACTAAGAGTAAGAAGGCATGAATAATTTAAAATGCTTACTTTAAATTGTTTGGAATCTTAAACTTTAGATTAAAGCTAACAAAAGTGGTAAAAAAAATGAAAGTTGTAGTTAGTTACTTGTAGCAAAACCTGTTGAAATTATACTATGTTTAGTTTTGGCTTTTTATTTGACGATATAAGTTGTTCCTAGTGCATATATTCAAGTGTTTAAATTGCGAGCCTGTTTGCAAATTTTGAATGTCTATTACTATAGTATAAGTATCATAAATTTTAAATCTTTGCCTATCTCGGATACAGTATATTATTATCATCATGTACTGAACTGAGAGCAAGTAAGACCCTCTGTGTTGATCACAGTTTACATGTTTATAGTATTGAGTGTTGCCCTACTTGTATATTGCAGACCCCCTTCTAAACTGTAGTTAGTTATGTCAACACAGATTAGTTACTGCTCCTGTGTTTACATACAAACTGTGCTCGTGTTTGCTTTCGCCAACTGACAATATGTCCAACTGTTATAAGTGGGTTCTTGAGTGGTAACGTTGGTTCACTTTGATATGACAAGGAACAATTGTAGTATACACACTAAACACACATGTAGCATGTGAAATTTGAAGTACAATGAGTGTATCTTGCAAAGTTCTTTTGGAAAAAATGAATGATTAATTTTAGAAGGGGGTCAATTTGCCACATTTTTCATTTGTCTTTTAAATTTAGATCAGCCATTTGACCCCGTAATGTGTCACACTTCTCTATATTGAACAAGCTGTTAGTGTTAGCAACAAGTGGGTATCTCTGCTAGGATACAGGCCATTTTTTGCTCATTACTAATGATTAGGGCCTTTTAGTGAATGGGTTGTTGAAAGGTGACTAGGACCATGCAAAAGTCATGGGATTATATTGGCGCTACTGACGAAAAACACAAACGTCAACAACCGATCCAACTGTTACTATTCTATACCAGGACACATTCCTGTTACTGTAGGTAGTAACTGTACCTTAAAGCAAGTTAAAATGTAATACAATGTATATAAAATCGTCACAGTTTGTGTGTTTAGGCTCATTGCATTCATGTCCTTGAGGTAAAGTACCATACTAGATTACTAATAAACCATACTAAATAACTTATACTATAACTAAGTTAAGTAATTGTAAGGTAGGCACACTAATAATATGAGTATAAATTGGTTTTAAGGAAAGCCTTTGACAAATATACTCAATTATCTTTATTTATATTTGCATACATAGTACATGTCTTTTGTGGTATATGGACCAATCAAAATGCGATTTCTGTTACTGTTCAGATTAAGTCACTAGTTCTAGGTTTGCATAGTTCATACCCAGATACATCGATGAGTTAAGCTCAAATTATCAACCTTTAAACCTTCCGTGAATCCTAAACCCTTGCCTTTCCACACACACCCTCCCAAGAGATAAGATGTAGCTGATTTTAGCCATGTTAGCAGAATCTTTAGAATTCATCACATGATTATCACATTATGATTTGAACCCCAACAATGCTGTAAGCTACTATCACAGTTTGGTAGAGACAGATTATGATTTTTACAGTATGGTTTTTACGTGCTTTGTGTTGTCTAGAAGTAGAACATAAATGTCAAAGAGCAATGTCATATATCAAGATAGATTCTTTATATAGCAGATAAGAAGTGTTTTGTATACATCATGTGCTAATGTAATGAAACAGATCCATGGGGACTTGTCTTCATATATAACTGATTGTGTGTTATCATTGCTATTATTGAATAATCCATTGTTTTCCTTTGTTATCGTTCCAGGTATGCTTTAGGTGGAGACGGGGATGTAGGCCTATGACCTTTGACCCACTTGGTTAGTTTTTAAAAACGGAAGGTATGCATGAGAGCACTAGAACAAAAGCCTGGGCGGAACACACACAGGAGTGCCTTTATACAGCCAAGTACAGCCATAAGAGCCTGCATGTTTCAATATGAGGGGAATTTGAAGTGCAACTCTGACTGAGTCAAGCATGCGGAAAAGAAAACATGGCACACAGGGGCGGTAAGAAGGAACTGTTACTGGACGACCAGGGGATTCTACTGGACGATGACGAGCCGGTCAGACAGCGGGGAGGCCGTCAGCGCGATGTGACGTTCGACGATTCGCATCCGTTCACGGATGAACCTACTCTCAATCTGAGTGAGTTTGAGGATTCCATCAAGGAAGAGATAGACTACGGAGATGGTGGCCAGTCTGAAGAGGAATTCGGGAAAGATGGTGTAGATTACGGAGTGGGATTCGAACCTGCGGCCTTTAAGAGGGTACGGGGTGGTTCACAAACACAGGACAGTCTGGCTGAGTTTGAAGCAATAGAGCAGAATCTGTTACAAGACGGCTCACATGGGAGTGCCTTATTTGAAAGAAGCAGGGAAAACTCAGGCGAGAGATCGAGGGACAACATTTCCTTCCAGAGTAACGAATTCGAGAATTCAGCTGCTGATCAGTACGAACAGTATCTCTCGGAACAGGAGCATGGTGGATCAGGGAATGAATTCTCCTTAGGGGGTGAAGACGCTGAGCACCACTCTCTAGGGCTGGATGACTTTGCAGCAAAGTACGGCAGCCAATCAGCAAGGAGCTATGATGGACAGTATGCAAATGAAGGGGATGTTGGAGAGGATGTAAGCAGATTGGTTGGCGAGGAAAGCTTTCCCAGGAATTCTTTTTTAGACAGCTCACTCTTAAATGACACAGTGATTCCTATTAATGCGTCAGATAGTACTTTTGAGAAAACCCCTCAACCAACATTTGATCATTCCAAAAACTCTACACCGAGTCCTTCCAATCGTAGAGTATCAGACATACAGAGCTCCGGGGATCATTTGGTCCCCCCTTCCAAGACTCCCCTAACAAGTACGCCAAATTCTCCTGACAGTAGAAGACCTGACATCTCTGTACAGTCTGTCAGGGACGAGGACTCAGACAGCAGAACTCCAGTCAGGAGACCCGACTCGGACTTGTCATATAGCGGTTTCCATGAGAGAGTGTCGGAGATAGCGAAGAGGGATGCTGCCATTTTGAGACCGAGGTTCACCACATACGGAGCCGAGCCAAAAGTTTCGCCTCCAAAATCACAACGGACTCCTCCGACAGAAAGTCCCAAGAAGGCGAGTAATGTTTCCTTTAAGATTGACCGTTCTAGCGGGAGGATCCTCGGTGTTTCTCAGTCTACTCCTCAGTCTGATCCAAGTAAGAACACTTCCTTAAGAGAGAGGAGAAGGAGAAACAGGATGAGTCGTGGAGACTCAGGGTCAAAGTCACAACACAGAACCGAAACGGAGACGTCTGTGAGCGATTTGGACTTGGACGGTAGCGGGCGCTCGAGCATCTCTCGCTCGGAGCTGTCCCAGCGACTGAAAGACGAGGTAAAGAGCAAGACGGAAACATCGGAGCAGCTCCGAGAACTACAGGAGGAATATGACAACCTGCTGGCTAAGTACGCCCTCGCGGAGGTGACCATCGACCATCTGAGACTGGGGGCAAAGGTCAACTTGTACTCGGATCCTCCTAAACCTGCACCAGCATTTGTGGGCTCTATTCCTCAGGTAACGAGTTATTTTCTACTTCTATGGGCTATACAGGCTTTTCATTTGACGTCACCTGCGCCATGTTGGATTACACTCTAACAGTGTTCGTCTGCACGAAGATGCCAAATTGCTAAATCCAATTATCCGCCAACATGGTCTCCAGGGGATCCAAATTATAATTATTATGGGAATTATTATTATTTATATCAATGGAAAGCCTGTATACTGTTTACAAAGCAACCCATATCCTTTGATATATCCTACCAGTACTACTGTTAGTATCAATAATCATTTGTATTTAGATGCATATCTCAGCGTGATGTATTTTGTGTGGTGTAATTATTGCATGAGAACCATTATTCATACCATTGACAGTAATGATTAACACTTAGTACATGTATTATATGTAATCAGTCAATCATGACAGGAAGTTACAGTGATGTTATTTTGGGAACAAGCCAACATCCTAACCTTTCAGAAGATTAATTTTTCTACAAAGGAGAGCTTTTATGAACTGAATACAGAATAGCTTGACCTTTTGTAATGCTGATTTATTAATGTGCATCTTGCAGCATTTCAAGACATGTTTCACATCTACTAAGTATGTTGATGATGACATTTTCAATTTGACATGTCAAATTTTGGTAATCTAATCAGGATTTAGTATAACTATTAAGAGATGTACTTGCAACATTTCAATTAGAATTCTCTACAAGTACCACTTACAAGTAACAGTTTAGATGTTCTGTGGTTGTGTGCCTAATTATTGATGCTTTGGTGACTAATATGTTACAACAGTTTTGTAGTTTATCATCATAAATTTTCCATTGACAACACATGCGTTTCACCAGAGAACATTTCTTATTTCTGCCCACAGCCACATAAGATCCAGATGGTGGACATCCCACGGAGCCAGCGGGCACAACTGGACAGGACAGGGGAACAAGCTGTTACAGGTCGGTTACAACACTTCAGGGCTTCACTTTGTTATCATGATGCAGTAGTTAGAGTTTTCTATTGTGATGGGAATGATTGCGTTGAAGCAGGTCTTGATCTACATTGATACAGCAAGTTGCCAAGGCTCGGAAATGATGTCACAACATGTTGGACAACTCGACGTTTCTTGTACTTTTCATATCACTGGTATAGACTTTTTAATTGTATAGGCATTTAGAACTTGCTTTCCAAGGCTAAATGCCTCTTTCACACTGTCTAAATATTGTACATGTTCATATTATGAATATGGGATATGTTACAGATGTTATGTTACAAGCTGTCTCAGGTGTTAGCTTTTGGCTTTTGTGATAACAGTTTCTGTGTAAGGTTGTGGGAAAACACAGGTGGTTAAAGAAAACTTAAATTCAAATAGCTCTTTGTGTGAAATCTTTTTGAAATGGATTCCGGCTATATTTCATTACCATAAAAATATTGATCATTTTTCAAAGAATGTTCCTTCAATAAATTTGACAGAGTGTTTTGAAAATAATCAATTTCTCATCTTTGTTCTTGTAGCTACCCTGTCCCCACCCCAGCCCTCTCATAGTAGACTGACCCAGACAGCAATGTCTGCAGGAAATGGGCCTGACCCATTTGTTGGAGAGGGGGAGGAGGACCCTACTCTCACAGCTACTGCCAGTGGAGAGAGTCTGAAAGTGGCCCTGTTGTTACAGGCAGCAAGTTTGGAGGACCAGGTAAGCATAAAATAGATGTACTTTCTAAACAACAACAACAACAACAGTAACAATCTAAATGTACCATTAAGTCACAAGATAAGGGCTAAGATTCACCATACACAATTTTTAAAGAACTCATCACTTCAATTTTTTCAAGTATTCTTACTAGCTTACTTCTGTCAGTGTAAGGTCGGTGACTTATATATCAGAAAGCCTTTGCTTTGATAATTAAACAAGGAGGTTGGAAAAGGGAAGGCCTTCTCTTTTTCAACCTCCTTGCTTTAATTTAAATCAGCCATAACTGCAGCAGTGTACATGATGTAATTCGTATTGAAGATGAAGATATATCTTGTTTTTATATCTTTTACCATCTTATCTTACACTAAATGTCCCTTATTATCAATTTTGTACTAAGTTTTAGTGCAGAATTGCTGCGTAATCACATTTATTGCTTTTTGTTATATTTTTCACTCTACCCTACTTTCACTTAAATCAGTACCTCAAAGTTTATATAACACAGTAACACTGATAAGAATGTTTACCGTTGCACAGGTGGGTATGTACTGGTACAGGGTAATGAATAATAAATGATGTAAGCTCTGCATGTGGATATTATTAATGGATCAGTGGCAGTCCTGTCAGATTTGATAGCTTAATATCCCCCTGGTGCTTCCTTAACACTGACAAGGGCAGAGAGGGCACAATACTGTAGATGGCTGTATTTTGAGTGTATATATGACATGTGTTTGCATTGTTTTTTTTCAGCTGTTATTGTAAAATCTCAGTATTTGCAAATGTGATATGTTAACAACTGGTACATTGTAATACATGAATGTGTACTCATCGTTGATAGCAAGTAAAAACTGTATTCACATTTAGGGAATTTTCTGATTGATATGTAAAATCCACTTTGATTTCACCATGACAATGTAACAGCTTTTCATCAGTGATATACTGTAAATGCATAAATTTTTGTGGTAGTTTTATGTGCATGTTTCTAGTAGTGACCATTTTGCCACAAACCTTTGCAAACACTCCATTTTGCCCTACCACAAAATTGAATCCCCACAAACTTAAATGCAGTTACAGTATTATCCCATTCATACCATAGAGCTCTTCAGAGTACAGACAAGATAAATGTGTAATGATATCATATCAGCCAAAGAACCACTTAATACCCCCCTTGGTACCCCTGAACCTTGATCCTAAGTCCTCTCCCTTTGTCCCTGTGCACAAAGCCTGTCTACTAAGACCCCTATCTGTGTCACAAAATTCCTCACAAACATTTATCATGAAAGAGATTCTTTGTAAGAGACTTTATCAGGTAAAGTAATCCACCTTGAAATTTAACCTGTTATGTACAAGCTATAAAATTTTAATGGCCCCATGCCCCATGGAGTACTAAGGGCCAAGGTCTTGCCACCCACACCCCTTTTTCTAAAATAAATTCAAGCATTTTTGCATTCCAAACTGTCACAGTTAGTTTGGTCAGGACTTTTAGAAACAACACTCAAAGTTTCAACCAATTTCTTTACTGGTGTCTTACTCTTTTAGGTCAAGTTAGTGCTGTGGACTGTTGATTGCTAATGTTTTAAGACATATTTTGCATGTGCAGTTCATTTCTATATGTCATCTGTGATAGATTGCTATCTGAATCTGTGCAAGAGCTCTACAGGCACTGGGATTAAAACGAAGCAGACTTGAACCTGTGAAGGACACACGCAGTACTAGTTTTACCTCCTGATGTAATTACTCAGCATGTTCCTCCATGTATTGACTCGATGTACCTCCCTCCAGGTTGACTCCTTTGAGGCCCTGCTGGACCTGAACCAGCTGAATCTGGCGGAGCAGGACGAGGTTCTGAGCCGCCTGCAGGCCGAGAACGACCGCCTGAACCAGGACTACCTGGACGCCAGGGACGAGCACGACAGGATGAGGCGGGCCGGAGATACAAAGGGGGAGTTCGACGAAGATAAGGTATGGAAATCGTGTTTTGATCAAATTGCAGAGATATCTAGTTGACACGTTTCAGTTTTTGTGACAGGAGCTTTATCTTCTGTTGTGTTATTTTCAACAGTACTTAATGTAATGTTTGTTATTCTGTCAATGTAGAAACTTGTCAAATGTTGTCTTTCCTCTTACCAGTAGACTCACCTTTTTTTTTGGTTTCCATTTACTTGAACTACAAGGGGAATTCTACTGGTGATAGAATTAGTGACAATTAACCTACTCCCTGCTGCCTAACCTCATAAACAATAAGGAATTGGTAGCCAAATGGCTCCTTCAGTTTGCTACAGGTTAACTAGAATGTTTTCATGTTCCCTGTTCACAGTCAGTTGCTGGTAAGCTACACCAGCTGGGGATGCGGTTAGAAGACCTGGGGGAACGTGTGGAGAACAACAGGACCAACCCCAGCCCTGACACCACACAACAGGACACAGGTATTACCATGTCATTCACAAAGTTTGCTATTTTTATAGTCCATTGTAATATCCTTGAAATAGTTGAACTGTAATTTCCAACACAAAAATTGGACTCACTCATTGTGATATCCTCGCAATACGACATTAAAGCTGGTAAAAGTTGAATCAGACCTTAAAACACATTAGAATATCCTGATGATGTTGCTAGTTTTAGATGTCCAACATATACCTGTAGTAACCCCCAGGAGGACTGTTATGCGTATTGCTTGCTTAATCAGGGCTCGAAATACTTTTTTCTGTATACCCGCACTGGTGCAGATAACATTAAAAATTACCTGCATCAGACAAATTTTACCTGCACCACTCTAGAATTTGAGAAGTATGGATCATACTAAAATTGTTGAGGAATCATTTTTACGTTTCTTTTATTTTTAATATGTGGTAACAGTCAATGCAGCTGATATATGGTAATAACAATCCGCATACACCTACATCTTAGGACATTCATGTATAAAACCCAGTACTTGGACCAGTGCAGGTTACATGTAGGTACAGGTAGACACCAGAAATACCTGCACAGCTCCAATTTTACCTGCACTAACCTGCATATGCAATTGGTATTTTGAGCCCTGTTAATAAACCAGTCTACTTCTTCTACTACTACTAGGTACAAGTCTGAGGGAGTCTGTAGCCACAGAACCCATGGAGAGTCTCCACACACAGATGGACCTGCCTCTGGAGGGGGAGCTGGAGGAGGGGAGGAGGAGGATGGAGGAGGAGTTTGGCAGGTTGATGGACAGGTACGGCCAGCTGAAGGGGATGCCTCGCACACCTGACAGGGACAGGGAGATACAGGACCTCATGCAGGTAATTACACAGTCATTTCCTCATTCACAAGAATCAAGTTAATTTAAAGGTAGACATCTAATTGTAGTCTCCCTGACAGAAGTCTGACCATTTACAAATTTTCCAGTTGCATGTCTTATTTTACTGAGTACTTTTATTCTGTGTTTAATATGTTTGATTTTTCACAATATCATAACTTGGTCGTATGTATGGTTTTGGAGTAACACTGTGTTTTTGCCTCAGCAACTACAGGAGTTGAGAAGAGATGCTCCCTTATCGCTGGACCTGCCTCCAGAGTTAGATGACAGGTAACAGCAGTTATTGTTTTCATACGAGAGATCATACCATAAAAGCCAAGTACAGTGAATTGACATATTTTTCAGTGGTTTTGACCAAGTCTGCTACTTCTCAACAATAGTCTCCCATGTATACTCATTATTGACTACACATACCTCCTGTGTCCAGCCTGTCTCAGGTGTCCAGTCCACAGCTAGAGGAGACTGACCTCCCGGAAGAAGAGCGGTCTCGGCTCCCCTCCCGTCTGCTCGGACACACCCCAGGCCAGCCCTCGCACCAGGACACAAGTCATGACCAGTCATCTCTGCACTTCTCACCCGACAGCCCAGATAGAAAAGGTAAACATGTTTTTTGTAACTGTTTCAAAGTCAATGAAACCTGATATTAAAACCATGCCAAATGTGTTCAATTGATTTGGTTTGAGGATAGAAATATATATATTGCTGATGTATTTGATGCAGGCTGATGTATTTGATGTATTAATTTTACATACAGCAATTCTTACCAAAGTCTGACTTATGTTCAGTTTGATATAAGATCTTTGTAGATATGCAAAATATTTACATTTTTCTTTCTTTCAAACCTTTGTTTCGTGTTAATGAACAGCTGAAACTGTGAGATGAATCTGTAGCCTTAACTAGCGTAAAATCAATTGGCACCAGCAATAACAGTAAAGTTAGAATAAATACCAACAGGTGTTTCTGCTAGACACTTGCTGGAAGGGCTCTACCATGCACTTAATAGGGGTGGACAAATTAAATATCCTGCCAAATTCGTTCACAGAACTGAAATTTACACAAAATGTAACATACTCACATACACTAATAGGTTCTACTATATGTCATGCAGAAAGTAATGTGTTTTAATAGGAGTTCATGACGGACACCTTAGATACATAGTTCTCCCCCCTAGAATTTCCAGTGGTGTAGTCCTTAGAACATAAATCTAATCTCGCAGTTCGACAGCAAAAATGCCTCTAAACTCAGAACACCACCCTGATGCTGAGACATTGCTCTCTCCTGAGAAACTGCTGACGATCCAGAACTATCTTGTGTGTGTAGGGAACCAGTGGCAGAGTAGGAGAGACCAGGAGTCAGAGGATGACACACCTCCAGCGGTCAGACCCAAGGACAGAAGGAATGCTTCTCATAGCAGAGCACCCAAGTCTCAGAACAAGGTGGGTTTAACTTGTCTGTAGTGCTATGAATGTTAAAATGTTCTAAAAGGAATTTTGAATATCTGACAAATTCTAGGACCGTCATGCTATAATTACACTTTCAATCCAGTCACTATTTTTTGGAAGTGACAGTATGTAAAATGTAGTAACTTGAAATAAGTAATACCAGTATTTGTGTGTATCACTCCTTGCTGTACGTATCAACTACAGTGTTGCCTATGAAATGAGTACATGTCTTTGACCAATTTCATTCCTACATTATGACATTCACGCATGCAGCAGGACTCTTGCATGGAAACGACTTGCACCTCAAGCCAAATATTTTCAGAGCAAAACTTGGTGGGCATGATTTTATTTCATGGTGATAAAAATGTCGTTCATTTTCCTTTGATGTTCTACCTACACAGTGGGAGGAATCTGAAAATGAGTCTGGTTGCTATGGTAACAATGCTATGTTTATGCATGCACATGTTTAGCATGATTTTGGTTTCTATAATTGATGTGTTGGAAATATGATTTCAGCTGATTCTTATCTGTTATGTATGCAGTTTAATGCCTTGATTATCCTGATGATAATTTTGTTTTATAGTTTTTTCCTTTTGTGTTTTAAGAGATTATTGATAAACTTTCTGTTTTCTTCTCCAGGCCCAGCTTTGTTATTTTTTATTCATACTGACAACTCTTTTTTTTCTATGCACTGCAGACATTTCTTGATATTGATCTCAGTAAAATATTGCTTACCATTAACCTACGGGCTATACTCAAGTATAAAACCGCTTTTTATAATCTGTTGGACTGTCATTAAAATGGTACAAAATTTTCTTGCACAGACCTTTAAGATTACTCTTCAAAGGTTCGCGGAAAACCCTGTTGGATGAGAATAATAATTTGTTTGGATGACTGTTTTGTCCTGACTATGTCCTTTGTTTAGCAGCAGTCATGTTCAGTTGTGGACTGTACCAGCAGTATCAGCTTACCCCATGGTGAAAAACACACTACAACAGAACTCAGTATGGAGCCAACACTTCCTGTAGAAGATGCAACTACAGATCACAACGTGTGTCAGTCACAACAGGATAGACTCTCAGAGGGGAAGTCTGGTGATGAAAGCAAGGGATTATCTGAAAGTGATGTTGATTTTGATGCAAGATCTCTTAAAGATTGCAAACAAGGAGCCACTGAGGAAAAGTTTGGTTCTTCATGTGAAGGCCAACTCCTTATTGGAAAAGATAAAGATGGGAGACAGAAGAAGAAGGAAGGAGTAAAAGATATTAAGAAAACAGATATAGCAAAGAATGGTGAAAAAGAGGAAGAAAAGATTTTTGTAAGAAACCTTGAAGAAACTGAGAAAACAGATGTTGTAAGAAATGTTGAAAAAGAAGAGGAAACAGATATTGTAAGAAGTTTAGAAAAAGATGAGAAATTAAGACATTGTGAAAAAGAAGGAGAACCAGATATTATTAGAACTGCTGAAAAAGACGATGATATTGTAAGAAATGCTAGCATGCTGTCTCAGACAGACAAAGATCTTGTTAAGTTTGTGCAAGAGTGTCTTGAGGAACCGTCATCAGTGTATGACCAAAGTGCCTCCATACAGCCTGCAACATCTGACATTGCTTCCACCAATGATGCTGAGCTGATTGCTGAACCTCATGATGAAAGTGATGTCACATCGCTACCAAGGGCACAACGAGACTTGTCAGAGTTTCATGACATCAACAATGAAAGCATGCCAATGGTTTCATTGCTTTTGGATAGCAGCCCCAACTCTAGTTACACAGATGGTGGTAAGAAACACAGACAAGTGAAAACTAAGCTCAGGTTGCAAGGAAGGGAAGAAGATACAACAGAAAGCGTTGCAAAGAGGAAGACAGCGGAAGATTTTGTATGTGAGAAGACTAATAATGAGAAGGATAACGCAATGTGCACAGTGAAAACTGGCAGATCTGACTCTTCTCATGATGTCAGCGTTGTGCAAGAGGAACCTCAGGTGAACAAGCTGCAACATGGTGCAATTTCCACTTTGCACAAATTCTTGCACTCTTCACAATATAAAGTGCAGTCAGCTTTTGACTCACTCTATGTCTTGCACATACACACCCATGTATTTCTGTTCAATTGATCTCCAATTTCACAATACCCTAGGCTGGCTCTTTCATGATCATGGTCTTTCTTGCGGTGTATTTTTAGTTGGTGGCATAAAGGAAAATTTGTCAGCTGTTTAGTTTGTCATTGGTTTTGAATAAGCTTTAGGCATGGCTTGTGTAAATATGTGCACTGCTGTTGCCTTTCTGCTTTGTTTCTCAGTCTCAGTTGATATTAGGATATTAACTTGGCGGGACCTCAGAATCCTGCTTGTGTTTGATTTAACAGCACTGGGTTTATGTTCATGCATCAGCTAAGCCACTAAAATCTTTCTACTGCAATGTTTTGTTCTAACAAGTGTACTGGCTGTTTTCAGGATCATGATGTGCCTTTGCCAGACAACGTTCCCAATACAGTGACAGAGAGTCGACGGTCGTCCACCATGTTCCAGCCGTGTAGACAGATATCCTCTCACCTCCCCAAACCTATCCTTAAACCTCAAACTCTGGAATACAGCCAGAACATGGACAGATGTGAACACTGTGGCCAGGTGGATTTTAATATTAATAATACTCCACTTTGCAGCTTTTATCTTACAGTTCTAGTTAAGGTGAAATTGAGATAGATTTTAAGGTTTGTAACTACTGTATTCCTTCCCCATTGTGATAATGATTTCACTTTACTTTTTCTTAGATTTTTGGTCATTGATTGCTGGGAGCTCTTATGTTGCAATGCTTTCCCTTCTTTATCACTACATGAAAGAATTATGGGTGAAGTCTATGTGTTACTTTCAGCATTTGTATGATTTTACAGCCATTTTTTCCCTTTTTTTCAGGTCTTCCTTTGTGCATAGTCATAGTCTGTATAGGCTTACTGACAGTGGTAGTCCTAGTGTAACAGTGTAACTTTTGCTTCCATGACCGACATTTTTACTTCAGTGAACATGTAGTGTACTTACTAATATTATACTAGTAGTACTTATGGTTTGTACAATACTCTAGCCATTACAGTCCCAGCCATCCACACACGTGGGCAGCACCAGCAGTGTAGCGGACAGTGGACGCTCTTCCCCGACACACCGCCCTGTTATCAAGGCAACCCAGAACCAGCCCCAGCAGGAGGCCGAGATCGACAGCGGGTTTATTGGGTCGGAGAGCAGCCGACAGTCCCAGATGACCACGCCCCTCGTACCGAAGAGAGAGCCACGCACCACACGGGAAAGGTTAGTTCTACTGAGGAATGCTGCAGATGAATGCTTAGTATTTTTTTCTGTTTACTGCTTTGGTGGACATACAGCCTGGTCTGCCATAGTGTTATTAACGGCTTTAGCCTTCAAGTAAGGAATAGTTTATGTTGAAATTACCTTGTGTGTGTGTGTGTGTTTGTGTGTGTGTGTGTGTGTGTGTGTGTGTGTTTGTGAGTGTGATTGTGTGTGTGTTTGCATGCACTTACCAACCTGCTTTGTCCAGCTTAACTCAAGAAGCCATGAATATATTTGTTATATAGGACTGGTGTAACAGTTGTATCTTTGGGATGGATTAGCTATTTTACAGTATGTTGCATTGAAGACTGCTACTACTGCTTACAAGATATTTATTCCGTCCCCAGACACAGGTCTCCAGTCACCACGCAGGTGAGTCAGAAGCCATCGCGACCCAGCAGCGGCCACCGTTCCGCCCCGAAGCACCGCCCCGCGCCCCTGCAGCAGGTGTCAGATAGCGACAGTCTGGAGGAACGTCCCACCACCGTGAGGGAGGTGCAGCCCGCCAGGCCCAGCGGGAAGAAGAACCCAGGTAAACCACAGGGTGAATGAACTATCTGCCTTAAAATATTATGAGTCTTAAGGGCTATCTTCAGCTTAAAATTTTTTTCTGTCCCACTCATTGTTTGGGAGCCGATGTTGCTGAGTGTCATTTTAAGCTTATGAAAATATATAGATTTTCAACAGTTTCATGACATCAACTTTAGATTTTTAGGATGAATGGGGTAATATTTTTTCCATCCTTACAAGCAAATTTCCGTCCTAGCACAGAAGGACAGGTCCAGGAGACAGCCACGGTCTCCTTTTTTATCTTGTTTTTAGACTTATTACAAGTTGTTAGCAAAGGGTCTGATATAAAACCAACGAGCCAAAAGCCGACTTTTGTATGGATTATCAGTCGTGGTACTAAATGCTGCATTTTACATTTTGTAATGAGGTGTAAGTGCCCTCTTGAACTCAAAGGTTTACCCTCCTCACTCATGTGGTTTTTGTGTCTCCTTGCCCCAGAGATGACAACATCGCAGCGTAGACGCCCGCCGTCCACCCGTTCCCGTAGCAGTAACACGTCCCACAAGCGGCACTACTCCAGTAGTGAGGATGACATCTCACGGCACAGTGTGGCCAGTAGCAGGGGCAGCAGCAGGGAGTGAGTAGTACCGACTATTGATATAAGACTGTTAGTTTGGTCACTGTTCGGAAAATGCCGACTACTACATTGTGTATATGATGTGCTTGAGTGTTCTCTTGGACTTTTGGAGCACCATTTTTACACAGTCATGCTCCAATAAGTCTGTGAAATTTTAGTAAGGAAATTTGCAACTTTACTGTACACAACATACAGTGAATTTTGCAGTCTATATTGTTTGAATACCGATATGTATTCCAATGCTAACAAGTCATTGTAAGCTGTCCCTTTTCTCTAGTGTTTTGGGTGCTAGACATATTTGTATAGACTAACCCATGAGTACACATGATATGTGTCCCTATGTCATTGTTTGATAATTATTAACCTAAAAACAAACAATGTGAAGCTAAATGTACACCAGTTAGTTACCATTAGTCTTTGTCAAGTATTCAGTCTTTTAAAAGTGGACTGGGAGTGTTAGCTTTTCGACCAACACTATTCAATGCAAGGTCCTTGAAACCTGCTTATTTGTTCAAGAGGTAATTTAACACCAAGCATGTAGAACAATTAGAGCCCCCTTTGGTAGCTGGGACAATAGCACGGGCCATGGTAGACTTCAAACCAATGGGAAGTTTCCCGCCACTCAAACATGAAGGGGCTACAACACTTCGTTTAAAACAGGGGTTCCAGCATCATTCATTTATATATTATAAGTAAAAATGAAGATTAAAACTACTGAGTGAGCATTTGCTATACATCCCACATATTTCATGTAAATGGTAGGAAGAAAACTTAGATTCAATCATGACAGTGTTTTTTTAAGATGAAAAATGGTGAACCCACTGTAAAAATTGTACTGTCCATACCTAACATTCCAAGAAGAAGCATGCAGTCTTGGTTCATTTCTTACAACAGGACGGTTATGTTGCAAATCCCTTTTTGTTTTTGAAAGATAGCTCATTGCTGTACTGTAGTTTGGGGTGATGTTGTGGTCAGAGGAAGAAGAAGAATACAGGTGGTGTATTGGGTATTGCGTGGTTGTGCCATTACAAAATTTGGTCCACAGAAAAAAGGGGATCTCAGAGCATACTCTGTATTAACTTCATAGGTACACACAGGCCTAACAAAGCAAAGTTTTGTATAGATTTGATGGTTAAGGTAATTTAGTGTTTGTGTTCTTTTTGCAATGTTAGATGCAGGGCTGATGTTTGTTTTCAAATAGCCTGCCAATTGTGTGTATCATGTACTGAAATAGTTAACAGGTGTGTAAGACACCTCACTGACAGGAAAGATACGATCTGGCACTAGTTTTTCTTGTTTGGACAAATTTTTATAACAATTCTGTTGTTTTTCTGTCCTCATTCTAACAGTAACTGTAGTATGTAATCAGTATGTTTTTTCATCCCAAGAAATGTAGCATAACAAATTTACAGTTGCAAATGGAGATCGAGTTTCAGATGTTCTGTTAACCCAAAAGGCTGTTATAAGAGTGTTAGGGTTGGTTCTGTCATGTTTACATCTGCCTCGATTTCTACACAGTGAAGCCATCCAGGGTTTGAAGAGGGAGATAGAGAACATGAGGGAAGAGCTGGACGACAGACTACGGCGAGCACAGACCCGAGACCGCCCGGGGAAGTCTGGCCTCCCCTCCACGCCACGTGAGCCGGTCCGCGTCTACCCAACGGAGGGGTCGTATCTAGAGGACGAAGACGATAGAATAGAACCTTCTCGTTCTGGCAGCTTAAAGGGACCATATACAGGTAAGAGTCTTGAGATTATCAAATTTTCCATTTCTTGCAGGATTGCTCATTTCTTAGTCTTCAAGAAAACACTTCAAGCCCACCTGGTCTATGGTAGATTGGTTTTCAATAGAACTATGTGAAAAGACTTTAAGAGCTTTCACAGCCTATTGAACCAAATCAATCCTTATTGGACAGGCAGCTAAGGGAGATCAACTCAGTATTACAGGCTCTATTGTCTTCTCAACTGTCATGGCTTTAGAACTAATGTCTTTGCCTAATGTACATGTAGTTTACACATCTGACTAAGTGAGATTATCACATGCATGTTATGTGTTAGGGATTGGTCAATACTGAGTTGTGCTCTAATCTTTTAGTCAGTACACAGACTTGTTGCTTGGCAAAATGGAGCCCAGTAATCTCTACTTATTGTCAGTCTAATACACAACCAGGCCAAATGGAAAGGGCCAAATGCAAAAAGCTGCACTTTCTGTCTGTTCTGCTAGGGGGCATTGTAATCAGTGAAAAATCTTTAATGTACAATGTATTACAACTGCAACTTACAGTAACTACGTATTGTGTGAGTCAGATACATGTGCAGTCATGTATTACTAATTTTTGTACGTCATGTGCAAAATGTACTTTTCTGTGAATAAGACTGTGATTGTTGTTTGTTTTAGGCATGGTTCATTGATTTTTCCTTGTACATGTACATAAATTTCTTCTATCCAGCTGATTTTTGTACAATGTCATCATCTTTTCATCTTACAGTTTTCTTCTCTCTCAATACTGTTCTCTCTCCTCTCTCTGCCTTCCTTTCTGTGTTCTACAGTCCTTCACAGACTTGTCTTCTCCTTCTGATTTTCAGTGTAAGTAAGTGTGAAAAACTTTGTGTCTTTTTGTTGTCTGTTGTCTTGACTGTGATGCCACTGATGTGTGTTTGTAAACTAACCTCTTTTGATTCAAATTTCATTTATCATTGTGATATAAAAATTGAGCCAGTTACATGACTGTACTATTCTATGTAGTCAACTGGGGCCCCCTGGTGATACCCTGGATACTCGAGGAAGTGAGAACAAGATGGAACCTGTTAACAAATGATATATTTTTTTAATTTATTTTATTTTGATATGTTTGAACTTTTACACAAAATCCTTACAACAGTTTTTACTTATCTTCATAGGTAAGGACTACACGCCATATGCCACAAGACGCCGTGCTCCATTCACGGAAACCTCTCCAATGGACACTCGTGATCTCCGCTCTTCACATTCGAGAACACGTACGCCATCACCAGTAGGCAGTGAAAGACGATCCACACGTCGGACGCGAGATCGTTCCACATCTCCGCTTGACACGCGACCGAAGGAGCTGGGACGTTCGGATTTGGGCTATACGCCAAGAAGGGCTGGATCGTATGTGCGAACAACGGGCCCGTGTCCGCTATGTGGCGGGAGCGGGGTCCACACCCATGGGGAGTATGTCCACCCACCCCCAGAGCCAGTGGAGTACAGATATGTCCCTGTCAACTCCACCGCTCCTGTTAGTCCTGTGGTTCACTACGTCCCTGCGTCACCCAGATATGTGCCTACAACACCCAGGTTAGCAGGATCACTGTGCATTCTAATCTAAATACTGCTTTGGAAGGATATTTTGTAAACTTTTCTGTGTAGTCTATGCAATAGACAAACTTGCTTATGTACCTGTTGTACATGGTGTGTAGTCAGCAGTGAAATGTGTGGCAAGCTGACATTTTGTCTAGTGGCGAAAGATTGGATTTTGTCTTTTTGTACATCAAAGTTTCACATTTAACATGTTTAGCCTGTTTCGTAATGCATAAAGTGAAAGTCCTTGTGGTGATAGTCTGAATACATTGTTTTTATTCAGTTTAAAGTCTTTGCATTTTGTCTTTCTGTTTTGCTCATCTTAGAGATAAGATGTCCTACTGACATTTGGTTCTTCTTTTGTTCAGAACGCTCCAATACGAGGAAGTTGGCCCTTCCCCAGGGGTGGTGTACAGCCCCTACCCCTCACCTGTGGTGTACGTGAGCCCTCGGCGGGGCAGGGTACGGTACTACCAGCGCAAGTACAGCATCACGGAGACAGAGGAGGAAGAAGAAACAGATGACGAGCTGAGGGTATGTACTGTAGTACTTTCTTTGTTTGAGGTGTGAGACTATATGTTACCCATGAGATTTTGAACAAAGACTCAGTTAACTGTTCTTTTATACAGTATTTCAAAGTCTCATTGACATGCATTGTGCAACTTAACGATTTATTCAGTAGAATGATACACGTCTGTTTTCAAACACTTCAAAAACAACTAGGCAGTGCCCTAGATCTCACTGCCTCTTAGTCATGCCTCCATCCAATTTCTTTAATCTTCTACAAACCCTTTTGGATGACTTTTGTAAGTTACAAAGATAATCATTAGGAAGCTGTGAGAAAATTCAAATAAGGTATTATCTGTTTGTAGTGTAGACATGGCAGATTTTTCCTCATGTGCAGGAAGTATTTGAACTTCAAGTTTGTTTTCTAACTTTTAGTCTTTGTTCCCACCAGTTGTCCCATCTACACCTCGGGAGTTCCTTGGAGCGGGCAGAGAGGGCGGCGAGAGAGATGAAGCGGCGGTCACGAAAAATGGCGAACACGCTGGACACAAGCTTGTCCAGATCTAAGGCAAAATTGTTTGCCATCGACTGGTACTAACCTCCACTAACCACTGATACATGCCTTCATGACAAAGGGGAAATGCTCAGGTCTAGTATGAGTACCATTGTTTACCTTTTAAAATATATTGTTGTTATTGCGTCATGTTGACGAAATGGTTAGGGCGTTTGGCCCAGAACTCAAAAGGAAATGGGTTTGAATCCCCTGACATGCCACTGATGTTGTGTCCTTGGGAAAGACACTTCACAGGACTTTCCTCATTCTAC
Source organism: Branchiostoma floridae (assembly GCF_000003815.2). Classification (NCBI taxonomy): domain Eukaryota; kingdom Metazoa; phylum Chordata; class Leptocardii; order Amphioxiformes; family Branchiostomatidae; genus Branchiostoma; species Branchiostoma floridae. The sequence continues at coordinate 16,989,215 of NC_049986.1, read as the reverse complement.
CTATGTGTAATGATGGGTACCTGACTTTGGTTGGGAGGTAAAAGGTGGTGTGAGGAGGGGGTTGGGCTCAACCATGCCCTAGACACAGTGAATAACAGACAACTGCCCTACGGCCGCAAAAAGGCTATAGGACTACCTCTACCTTACTGACCAAAGGCAGTAGTACCAGTGATGTTGCCTCAATATCTCAAACAGTATTTCTCTAAAATAGCTGTTACCAAGTTGTATGTTTTCCAGTACTTTTGAATGATACTTTCCTACACTGGATTTTATATGTCAAAGAAAATATGTGGATCCATGAAAGAATGATAATTATGTCATTTCTACATTACAGAATGATGTTTCAAAAGTGCCTTTATTGAATACCCACATTTTAAAATGGGATTAAATGAATATTTTCAATGACATCCTTTTCAAAGTAAAAGAAGGATTTTTGGTATGACTACATTGTACATGTAAGTCTTTGGAAAGTGTAAAATAGATAGTCTATACTGATATGTTAGAACATGTTAACTTCTGATGCTTGTAAATATTCACTTTAAATCTAAACATTTTTCCGTCCTTGGTTGTTAAAAGTCGTGGAAAAAGAACATGTTGTCAATGTAATATGTTACATTTTTTATTATAATTTGTCTTGTGGTGTTGGAAATGGTGCTAAATTATGTCAGTTTTATATACTAGTAACATCTGTGTTGCCATCTCAAATGCTAAAAGTTGTTCTTGTTTGTCATAAATTTTGGGTAGATTGTATTGTGTGCTTCCATTGTGTTTTTGACCCAGTATTTATTATCTATTGTACCCTTATTCAGGATCAAGAATTAGTTTAAATTTTGTTCAGTACTACTGTTACTGTACTGTCATAGGTCTAGATATTGTCAATAGTTTGTATATGACAAACTTCCATAGAAAGGTATACATTTGCTTTATTAGCTACATGTACATGTATACAGCCATAATGTTGCAGGAATGTGTTAAAAGACCTACTGTAATTTTGACAAATTCTATGTAGTGTTTCATGTTTACTAAAATCTTGTCTGCTGTAATTCTAATAATGACTGGACATTGATTAGATGTTTTGTGCAGAATTTCCTACGTCATTTCCTATATTGTACAGTATGTACATCCCTTTCTTATCTAGGGGCTCTAAGGAAATGAATGTTTCTTGTTTAAAAGTTGATGGTAAAAATTCTATTTTAACTGAAAAAGACAAAGTTGTCGTATGTTTGTATACTCATGTTTATGATAAAGATGCAGCATTTGAGAAAAAATAATCTGTGTTGACTCAATTTTTGTGTCTAGACAAATAAGTGTACAAACGAACATTTACAGATAGGCTATATGTCATCTGAAGGCATCTCAATACACTAGACTAAGTGTCATCCTCTGCACATGCGTACGTCTATAAAAACATGTTCTGCACTGTGTATAGTTTTCACATTGTAAAGTGTCGGTGGGAAAGTAAAATTGAAATATATAAAATTCTTACTTTCCAGAAATACATTAAGTACTAAGTATATTACCATTTTATCGTAAGTTATCAAAAGCTATATTCAGTCATCCAACAAACATGATTGATGCTTGGAAAAATAATTTACATCAAACATAATTATCAACAGTTAAAGCCATTTGTGAAGTCAGCTTTTACTTACATTTAGAGGATGAAAAAATGCCTTTGATAATAGTTCTGTAAGTGTTCTCAATAACTGTCATGCTCCAGTACTGTTAAGTGATTGTACATGTATACACATAGCTCTTTAGTATGTTTGGAAACAAAATTAGAAAAAAAACATTGAGCTCCTCATCATATCATTAACATTTACAGCAGAGATTTTATTACGTGACAATTCTTTTTGGAGTATAAATTTCTTCTTTTCATAACAGAGCATCCCATTAACTTTTGCAGATAGCCCTTTTCACCTTTATCCGCAGGGTAACCCATTTTTGTTGTTATAAAGAAAAGGGATATCAAGTCAAGTGGTTTCAAACTGCAGAGTTTTGAAAATGTTGCAATTTTAAAAGGTGGTTGTCAACTTGATATCCCTAAATACCCTTAGCTAGTTTTTAAAAACAATGCATATAGCTTGGCTACCACTAGGATAAAGGTGAACTAGTACTGTAACAGTAGAAGCCGTTTAATTGCACAACCTACAATGTCTTTGCCAGCGCATTTCGTACAATTATCCGGCTGGTGCAATAATGCAAAGTTATCCAACTGGACCCCAATGGTTTGGAAGTCGGTGCAGTTAACAGAATTGTGCGTTAATCCGTTGTGCAATTAACTGGCTTCTACAGTTTTACAATAGAATGCTACCCCATCCACCCCCACTATCAGTATTATCTGTTCATGTGCGCTGAGCTCCGTAAGTCTCCTCAGCCTCTGGTCCTTCCCCCTTGTTCAACAACAGCTGTCTCTCCTCCTCCTCCTGTTTGACCTTCTTGATGTCCCTCCGCAGAACCAGCAAGGTCAACACAAACAGCAGGGAACCTGTAATACAGAGTATCTCATCATAAGCTCCATAGAGATGCTCGATCTTACAAGCACATCATGTTAGTCAACTACTCAATGCACATCAACGTTACTCTAGATTTGAAAGTGGTTGGGCATATACTTACATTCAATTTGATGCTATTTAACATACAGTTTTGTTAGATATTGGAGAAAGAGGTTTTAAAAATTTCAAATAGCCTGGTATTCAAATCTATCATACAGGGCTCCAAATTTGTCGGGTGCGGGTAATTTTCAATATTACCTGCACCAGTGCAGGTAGGCGGGAAAAAGTATTTCGAGCCCTGTTATAGCTGTAAGAGGCTCTGCAGATATAGAGTTTGATCAGAAAGTACACTGTACAGGAGAGTTGATTTTATACACATACATGTATGGATAGTCAGCTGTCTTGGTGTCAACAATGGGAACAAGAAGTCAGTCACAACACCCACCTGCCACATACAGCCCCGGGAACAAGATGGTCAGCGCCGTTCTGAAGCTTGTCGCTTTCCTCAGTGGCGTGACGAGCAGCGGGGAGTTCCCCCCGATGTTGGTACTGATGAACAGGTACACGGCAACGGTGGACGTACGGATGTAGGACGGCACGAGCTCTACCACGACAGCCAGTGTCACGCCGACCCACATCTCACCGATGATGTTGGAGGGAATGAGCATCAAGAAGGCGTACGGAGGCTCCAGGTACAGGGCAAGGGCTGCAAAGGGGGCTGCACATAACTGGGGGAAAAGGGTAATTTACAGTTTTAAATAATTAGTTCATGTAAGCAGGGGTCAAATACAGTACAATCTAAGATCATTGGGTTATCACAAACCACTTGTTATTCTGTATATAGTACAGTGCCTCTGTACCTCTTGAAATTTGAAATGAAATACCCAAATATGATAGGCATAGGCATTCACACATAAATACAATATGGCAGTATCAGATGGACTCTGATACCTTGTGGACTGAGCCTGAGGTAGTTTAAGGTATTACCCTGTCAATAGTGATACTTTAAAAAGGAACAGGATTGAGGAGAGAATGTACCCTTGTCTAAAATGCCAGCAGTTTGATAACCAACCATACAGTAATGACTGTAGCAGTATGAGAACTAAAAATCAATACTGTAACCGCAAAACACTTGATGTAGACAAACACTGTAGATGTATGTCGCAAAACGAAATTCTTAGTCAATGACATCAGATTTCCTCACCTGACTGATGACCAACACCCATATCCTGCCCTGGGGGCCCACACGTTTCACCACCCTGTCCGAGATGAACCCCCCAAACAGCACGCCGCAAGAACCCCCCACCAGCGGCACCCAGGACATCCACAACCCCACGTTGGAGTCCTTGTAGTAGTGGTCAAAGAACAGCTGGGTGTTGTTACCCCAGATATAGCCAGCTGAAAAGGAATAGGTGCATGTGTTGGTAAAAACTTTCTGATAAACAATTGTGAATATTTGTGGTGTAAAAATTGTGAATGTTTGTAGTGCTTCTTTCTTAATAGCACAGGCCAAGTTTAAGACCCGTTCAAAGCTTGATTTGTCAATCCATGCAGCATGATGCTGAATTCAGAGCTCAACTTAGCAATAGCAGAGCTTAACTTCCACTCGAAGCCGAGATTCAGACACTTAATCCCTGGCTTCTCAAAACAGGATCAATGCCGTGCCTGGGTGAATCCAGATTTGCAAATCTTGGTAGGCACAGGGTAATACTGGCTAATTATATTGTAGTTTTGACAGGTCATTTATTTACCTTATGAAATCTAACCAACTGCTGCACTGTGCCTGTGGAGCTTGCTGTGGGCAGCTATGTTGATTGAACACTACACATGAAGAAATAACTACGCCCCGGGTACTCGACCATAAATCAACTGTACAGAAATGCGAATATCCTTGTACCTGCATTTCTGACTGAGCCGGCGATTATCAGCATCATCAGTGACGGGTTGAGGAAGCATCTAAGGATGGTCATCAGTTTCCTCAGGGGGGACAGGTCATAATCCTTCTCCTTCTCCTTAGCCGTCTTCCTTCTCTCTGGTTCCTTCACAGTCAGCAGAATCAGCAGGCCAACTAGAAAACCTGGTATCCCTGAGATGAAGTAGGCCCATCTCCAACCCTGACAAGGAAAATAAATATGTTCAATCTATTCTCCAGGGAAGAATCAAGGCTTTCAGAAGTGTTACATGGAAGACGGAATTTTTGAAATGGAAATTTCTCATGTTCAAATGAATACTAAAAAACTTTCGATCATATCCCATCATTGGACTAGCCACCTTTTGAAAAGTCTTAAATGTACACAAGAATACCAACTTAATAGTTACCTGTCCATTGATGTTAGCCTTCGTGATGTAGTTCCCCATGGCATAGGAAAGGCTGTACCCTGTGTAGATGCCCCAGTTGTAAAACCCCATGGCAGAGCCTCGCATTTCCTAGAGAGAAAGTAGTAAAACAAGACATTGAGAATAGAGAATTATGGCAACATCATAACTTTTGTAAGTAGTTTGTGCATGGAAAACATTTGATATGAGGTCTTTGTATATGTAGGATCAAGTAACCATTCTTTTTAAATCTATCTTGTTTTCATTTTCCTTACCTATTACCTATGACTGTTACATTACTTGTGCTTTGGTGTTTCATGACACAAAGTCAGGACATAAAAGCTGCATCTTCTACTCACCTCTGAGAAATAGTCAGCGATGATACTAGCAGCAAAAGGTGTGCAGCCTGCCTGACTGTTGATGTAGAGACAGAGGAAATATCAGTGGCAATGCATTCTAAAATGTGTACAGTTTGTTTAAATGTTCAGCATTTAGATACAGCAAATAAAATACAATTCATTGCCTTGAATGTTGAACTTGAAAAAATAGAAAACAAGAGAGCTAGCAGTGAAAATTAATACAATATTTTACTATATAGTATATATACAGAAACAATATTCAGGGTTCTTACCCTATCCCCAGGGCAAATCTCAACAGCACGACCTGCCAGTACTCATGAGCAAACCCTGTAAGTATGGTCACTCCACTCCAGAGCATCAGGCACACCACCAGAATGTATTTCCTGACAAAGAAAAGAGCACAATTTTTATAGATTTAGCCACAAATAGAAGTCCTTCTCACAAAGACATAATAAAAAGGTCAGTTGTTTCAGATGAGGCCATACTGTACATGGATTCCAAAACTAATGATTGTAAGGTGCATGACTGTACAGTATCAACAAAAAGGATGCAAGCAGAGTAGCTTGCATACTACCTATTTTTAAAAGTAAGTAGCTTGCATACTGTCCAGTCACTGTTAAACCTGCCTCTGAACCTAACCTCCATAGCAGGCTCTCTGCGGCCATTTTTTCGGCTCATAATACACTTTTACTGTCCATTCTTTTTGTACTGGGTTGCGATCAGCTACATGTACTTTGAACCAAGGGGTTGGGAGTTACCAGTAACCTCATGTCAGTTGCACTTCTACATCTGCAAAAAGCAAGCCTCGAAAAATAATGACCTGGTCCAGATGTCAGCTATGAATCCCAGCACCACCCCAGTGATGGTGTAGACCACAGTGAAGGCTGGTCCCACCAGGATCTGGTACTGTTCACCACTGCCATTATACTCCCACAGACAGTACTCCGTACCATTAGCGTTGGTCAGATTGGTGCAGCTGGGAAAAATAGGTAACAGTTAAGAGATGTTGACTATTAAATGCATGCTGTAATTAATGTTGTTCATTATCCAACACTCATGAAAAAAGGTACTGTTAGCATTACCCTTTGCCTCACTAAAGGATTGGTACATTTTTACATTGAATTCAAGACCTACAAGCTAGCAGACTATATCTGTGACACCAAAATTCCTGTTCCTGCTAAAAAGCATGTCAAAATACCTTAAAATTGACAAGCTTAAGTTCCAAAAGCTTGATGTGAAATGATTTTGCTGATACCATCATCACCATTTTGGGGGAGCTTCATGTTTCACGATATGCAAATAACTATCCATATAATCAATGCAACTGTCACCAGATACAATAATTAATACAGTCCATACCTTGGTTCAGAACCCGCTGATTTGCATGTGATGTTCCCGGTGTAGGTGACAGTGTCGTTTTCCAGACACACCTGGTCCCCGAAGTGTATGTCCCGTGCCATGGGTGCGCTGGTGGTGGCCAGGATGTACCGGTCTAACTGGTTCAGCAGATAGGTGGCCAGCAGGACACATAAAACATACAGGGGGTAACCCTCCGAACGGAACAGCTGTATTAAGTTCATGGCTGCTTTTCTTTTTCAGTACCACTCCTTCTGAAATAAAACACAATTGCTTATGGGCCACAACTTGAATATGATTATAACATTGCTATTTGTTTACATCTAGGGTATTTGACAAAAGGACATTGGTAGATGAAATAACTAATTGATATATAAATCAGCATATCAGAATGCAAATCAACATGTAAATTACTCTGTCTACCACCTGCTTTGTGCATCATAACCGTGATATTATTATCAAAAAGTACTAGTAAGATGTTATGTCTTATATTACATGTATTTGGTATGTAACGTTAATCAGGTGCTCTTTAGACTGATAACTTAAAGGTTTACATTGTTATGTAACAGGGTCTTACTTGCATAATAAAACAAATTCTACGTCATGTAATGATCCTCAAATGCAATGTTGGCCAACTATAAGTCGCGTACGAATTAAAATATAGGCTGCACGTTTTAGACTTACCTTCAGGGGAACAAAACTGTTGACCAGTTTTCAGGAGCTCGCAACAAAACTATGGACAGGGTCACAAGACACGCACGTGGCCTGTATACAGGTGTAAGTTACCTGCGTCGCGATCCCGGTTGTCCCGTGGTAAACTTTCCTCTCTAACTTAAAGGCAAACCCGGATCTTTCTCTGCTTCAAACGTATCGTGGAGTACTTCTCTTATATCATACTGCCCTACGGTTCTCTGTCAAATGCCTACGGCTGAGCTAACATTGAGAAACCTGCCAGTCGGCTCTGTTGATCTGATCTTGTGACTGTGACAGTTCTGCACAGGGGTCAATGACCCTATGTTACCTAACTTAGACTAGTACACTTGTATTTGGGGGACAAAATATTTTGTTAACAAAAAAATACCACTCAAAAGTTAATTTTAAGGATGATAGTATTTTGATTAAACAGTAATTGTATATTAAAGAATATTTTAGATATTTAGAAGCTATATAATGGCACAATATTATATCTTGACTATTTGGTATCCCATTTATTAGTGGTACTGTCTATATCCAACCCGGAAGTATTTATTTGGCGGCATTCTTGACAAGAAAATTTGCTATGGAAACGTTGGGTGGACATTTCAGAGGGAACAGACGTGTTTTCTGACCGTGTAAGATGACAGGAAGGGATGGGGAAGAGCCACAGTAAGGATAAACGGACGAGAGGGAGGTGAGGTCATTTCAGAAGGAATAGACAAGTTTATTTGCTGCTGTCATAAATTTGTTGTTGAATAATTATAATATATTTTTCACATGTGCGGCGTATTGGTAACGTAAACGCCTTCTGCTCACAATATGCAGTAATTATTAAATTACTGCATTTTGGTACTCATTTGAAATTTGATTTAAGATTTTTTTGTAAATGCATCAAAACTTGCCCAAGAAGACCATCCAGGCCAGGGGACTGAGAAAATCTGGTTGTGGACAGGTAGTCACAGTAGACCGGTTTATTAATATTTATGCATCTACATCTACATCTACGAAATACTGGGCAATGCCCCTCGCGGGACTTTGTGCCCAGGGGAGTGAGGATGCCCTAGCAAACCGGTGGTGGTGAGACAAAAATACTGAAAAAAAATAAACGTATTCATTCAACAGACAAAAATAACAGTGCTGTGCTGTACAAGTTGCTAGGGCATAGTTCGGTCTTACAGCTGGGTAGAGCTAGGGTAGCCATAATACTTGGCTACCCCGGCTTTGAAGTGTTCTACGGAGGTGGTATGTATCAGATGTTCAGGCAGGCTATTCCACTCTATGACTGTCCGGGGGAAGTAACTTGCCCTGTATGTTTCGGTTTTGCATGTTAAGGTATGGAAACGTTGGTTGTGACCTCTTGTAATGTTGTTGTTTTGTGTAAGTATGCTGTGGATAGGTATTGCAATGAGGTTGTTGACTGCCTTGTACATTAGTGTAAGTCGTGCTTGTTGTCTTCTCTGTGCTTGGGTCGCCCATCCAAGTGATTGTTGTAGTGATGTATTACTGGTGGATTGTTTGTAGTTGCCTGTGACAAACCTGGCAGCCCTACGCTGGACTGATTCCAGCTTCTCCTTAAGGCTGTTTGTTTGTGCGTGTTTTAGTTTGTGGGGGTCCCAGACTGAAGAACAGTATTCTAACTTAGGGCGGACTATGGAAGTGTAAGCCTTAGCTCTTACCTCTTTACTTGCCCCCCTTAAGTTGCGTCGGACAAACCCCAAGGTGCTGTTGGCTTTGGCTGTAATGTCATTGATATGTGGCTTCCACCTAAGATTGCCTGTGTCAATTGAAAAAAAATTATTGTAGGGACCATGCAGCAAAAAGTCACATTGATCAGGTGGTCCTCATGTAGACGTGGTCACTTGTGTAGACTTGGCTTTCAATTTCAATCAACCATTTTTTCATAATTAGAGTTGCTCTCTCATCTGGAGGGTGACATTAGTCATAAAGTGATAAACCTCTGCATGCAAAACTTACCAAGACTCAATTATCAATATAATAGTTGGATGGGATCTGGGATGAACTGATGTAAACCATAGTGAAGCGCCAGTGCACTACCAAGTTGCTTCACCTCAATTGAAGATCAATGCTTTAAACCGTTCAGATCTACTAGCAGCTCCCAGAAGTCATCCCAGGACGGGATCGTGACGATGAGCGGCAGTAAGCAGCTGCCGCAGGCGCACAGTGATGCCGTCACCTGTCTGGCACCTGTCAGACCAGGGCTGTGTCTCACAGGCAGCAGTGACAAGGTAGGGATCAAGCGAAATATTAGAGGCAAGTAGAAACAGTCTCCTGGCTAATCTGGGATTCAAACCTTGGCCTGCCAGTTCACAATCTAGTTGTGCTACACCAAAAGGGTCCGAATCATTTGGAATGGTCAGTTGGTGACGCCTGAGCCCCACTGTCACATTTTATTTACAATTAGGAAGAGTGATACAGAGGTTTTGTTGACCATGTTTTATGTTTGTTCCAGACAGTGGTGCTGTATGACTGGACACATGGTGCTGTTAAAAGAAGATGGAGTGGGCACTCGAGGGAGGTTACCAAGGTTGGACATCTTCTCATAATGTTGGTAATATTGTGAAATAGCAATGATTTAAAATCTAGAACAAAAAAGAAAAGAATAATACATCAATGTATTATGTTATGTAGATAGAATGTTTGCAAGGAATACATTTTATTTTTTTAATCATTGAACTTGAATTAGAAATGTTGGTTGGAAGTATTTGTCTTTCTGTCTAAGAAACGTTTCTAAGGGTTAAATGAATGCATGGTATTGTGTAGTTCATCTGCATGCTGTTGAGATTGTTAAGCTGTATTGTAGGATAATGATATGAGTCTATTATTTTGACAGGTAGCGTACAGTGCAGGGCTGGATGCTGCATTCAGTGCTTCACGTGACAAGACTGTTCTGATGTGGAAACTCAGCAACATCGACACAAACCCCATCAGAGCCTTCCGTGGGCACACTATGGTGGTTATGGGGCTCACAATAAATCCAGGTTTGTTGATAAACAGGAATCCGATATACATATTTGTTGTTTGCTTACCCGACCATTAAAATTCTGATTTCTGTTTTAAATTTTGTACTTAGCATGTGTAATTTCTGCCATTGGTTGGTAGCCTGTAAATGTAAAAGTATCTTTCTGTCTGCACAAATACTGAAAACTACATGTTATACAAAGAAAGTTTCTTCCCTGTACTGTCACTCCTTGCATGCTGTAACCCTAATAGTTGTCCTTGTAGTAGTGCAGCAGTGTCACCTAGCAGCTTTGAACTGTGATGCATTTTACATGCATTGCTGTAATACATGCTGGTAGTGTGTATGCATATAAGTCCTTGCATGAAATATTGCAATTGCTTAAGAAACTAAACTTTACTATGATCACCTACACATCACACCTTTACTATTTTTACATTTAAGAGTTAGATTAGAAAAATCTTAGCCTGAGTAACTGAAGATTGATGGTCAGTATCATTTTTGTTTGTTTGATTGTGCCATTTGTTTTAGACAATACTCAGGTGTGTACAGGGTCCAGAGACAACTCCTTGAGAATGTGGGATGTGGAGACAGGTGCCTGTCTGATGGAGAACTCAGTTCCCAGGAACTTGGTAAGTCATGTTACAGCCCAAACATTAAATTCTTCTGTGCGGCTAACGCTCCCTTCTTCTATAGGCTGTGACCTGAAGGACCAAAAATTTGAGTAATTGCTGAATTAATTTCATAGACATTGAAAAAATCTTTTGTGTGTTTTGTGTGTTTCTTGTTGTCTTTTACATCATACTTTTTCACACAAACCTATTATTGGTTTCTGAACAGTCATCAGGGATTGCCATGTAGTGGAAAGGGGGCCTTAAAACCAAATGAGCTCACTTACCTCCCTGAAAATCCCCCCCTGAAACACCCCACAAAAAACTCCATTATATCAACTGCTAGTGTGACTGGTTCCACCAGAATAAAGGACAGCCTGCCAGTCCTGATAGAGGTCAATGACCTGTTGACCTCCACACAGCTGTATCATTTAAAGTGAACAAGACAAAATGTACTGGTGTGCTGTCTCAGCTGTAATGTCTACGGACATGTTCCAGCAGTTCACATCTAACATCCTGAAAAAGACGTCCAATGCAACATCTCCCAGTATAATGGAGTCCAGTACATGTATGTCTAAACTTTAGCATATCAACGTGGCAGATACACATGTATGTTAGCTGGCAGATAAATGCTTATGGAATATGGAGATAACCTCATATATTACCTCAGAATCTTCAACATACTGAAAGATGTTTCTATAATCAGACAGGTATACAACTTGAGTATGACTAAGAAAGAGGCACCTACAACAACAAATAGTCATTTTTATTGTGAGGTAATACAACCTACCTTTATTTTCAATATAGATTTGAATGTTACTGAGTTAAACATGTTTGTATCACTATGAAACGTAACAGTTTAAGTTCCTCTCTTTGTACAGAATTCGTTAAAACACTAGTAATAACAATAATATGCTTCTACACCACATTTCCCTGCTATTGCTTGTGGGTCACATTATTTACATCCATAGCACCAACTTGAAATCAACAATATCAATTTGAAAGATATAAAATTATTGTGAACTTTATAGCAAGCAAACAAACCTAAAATACAATAGTTTTAGTATGTGTAAATATTTTTTTCAGTCATTTATGTAAAAGACCAAGTGGGACCAATTTCCAGAAATTGGTACTAGTTTAAGTTTTTGTTAAGCTTTACTTTAATTTGTTGTACACAATAGAGTTGATTCCGAGTCACCGAGAGGGTTTTGAAATGATATTTGTAATAAGTTTGAACTATTCTAAGCAAAAGAATATTTCAGTCACTGAAGTTCTAAATTGTTCAAACAATTGAAACTGAAAGTTTGAACATGTTTGAACCTATCTATATATGTTGGAAACATTGGGAAATTAATGGTACAAATATCTCTTTATTTAGAAAAATTTAGAAACATCTATGTGTTTTTGTTATTGTTGGAACATGTGATCATATGTTCCAACAATTTGCGTCATTTTGTTCCTCCATAAAAAATTTCATTACCCCAATAAACAAAGCTGCTAAGATGGACCTTTTGTTTGGGTCTTGTATTTTTAGATTATCTTTAGTAGACACTAGTGGCTCTTTTGTGAAAAGCTGTCCGACAGACACAATTTCCTGTACTTGGCAGGGATGTGTGAATTGCTCTCTTCCCAGCCCACTGGCCCAGTTTCATCATTTTGTTTCACTGTTCGAACATATGATCACAAAAGATGAATCTATGTTGGAACAGTTTAGAAACTAACAGAAATAATGGATTTTATGTTAGAAATGTTTCTAACATGTATGAACACTATAGAAAATATTTAGAACATCACACAGATGTTATAAATAGTTCTAAACAGTTACTTATCACATTTAGAATGTTATAAAGATTTTCAAAATGTTGGAACAAAAGGCAAGAAAGATCCTCTTGGTAATGTGGAATCGACTCTACATTCCAAGTAGAAAATAGTTAACAATGGTATAGAACACGAAACTAAAATTTGAGCTTTGTAAACAATTCTTTCTCTTTCATATTATAGTTATTCTAATTCAACAGATCAGTTAGGACCCTCAAGTAAAAAAGAAATAGCATCCTCTTTGTTACAGAGACCTTGAAGGTGCTAAGTTTCTGTGGACTTTCCCATGAAACTAGCTGGTCTAATTTTCATCTCGGTAGACTTGAGAGAGTACCAGTATCCCAGCCAGTTTACCCATGTCACACCGTCTGCCTGTGCACTGCTGTAGTTTCCTTTTACATAGTACACACCATTCAGGTTAGTGTTGTAACACCAGTCGTCTCGGTACCACCATCCACCCTTGTATGTCTCAGCACAGGTTGCTCTACTCTTGTCATGTTTTAGATGTACACGACCCTTTGTGGAAAAAGGCTGGTTATTGTGGACCTCTATAAAGGCATCTCCTGCGTTACCATGGTACCCTTGTATATGTAGGGTGTAGTTTCTATCCTCACTTTCTAAAGTGAAATTTTCGTACTCTGCAAATTTGTGCTGTCCCTCCCAACTTCCCAAATCGAATCTCAAGTTGTATGTTCCCTGTTTCAATATCGTGTAGATCTTGTCATTACCGAGCCAGTGGTCTTTGACGACGACTCCAAATCCCATTCTGTACTGGTCCCACGTACGCGAAAAGTCTACGAGACCGTCGCTTCTCCTCTGTATCACGGTCCACCCACCTCCTGCTGTTTCCATGTCGCAGTACACCGCGAAAGCCTCGGAGTTGTCTGGACGAATGTAGTACCTTCCTGACATGGTCTTGCCCTTCTCGTACAACTCTGAGCAGTCTCTCGGTAATCCCGACCTCTTGACAATCCCATAGTCATTGTCCACGACTTTCAGGCCCATGTCAGTCTCCATGGGGTGTTCCATCGGCATGAGGGCGATGTCCATGGAAGCCTGCGGTAGGACAGCTGTCTCACCAAGGAGACCAACCCCTTCAACCTTTGCACAACACTCCTGGAGGCGTTCATCCAACTTGGCGATCTGGGCACTGTGGAAGGTCTCAGTCTGGCGGATGTCGGACAGGTCGAAGGTCGTGTACTGCACCAGTTGTTCCAACTGGTCTGTTTTGGTTCGCAGCTGATCCAGGTAGGTCAGCGCCGTTGAGAACGAGATGTTGAAGGACGAGACTTTGGACCTGAGCTCCCTGTTTTCAGCCTGCACCTGTCTCAGTAGGAGAACCAGCTGCAGCAGCAAACTGGCCTGATCACGAAACTTCACCTGCAGTTCTGTCACTTCGTTCTTCATCTTGCGCACCGTGTCGTCCACGATGGTGTTTGAAATCTGTACAGGGTCCTCGCTAGGCTCGCCTGTTCCGTATTCCTCTCCTTGCTCAGAAAAGCTCACCTTCCCATTCAGCAGAGTTTCCAGGCTGTCAGTTGCGTTCTTATCAAGTCCGATGAGTTTCAGAGCCTGGTACAACACTTTGGTCCAGTTGGTTCCCTCCCAGGGCTTCAGGATTGACTTGTAGTCTGCCTGTAAGGTGGATCCAGCCTTGGTGGCGTTACCAAACATCATGTCCCTCATGACGGCGCGGAGGTTTGCGTTCTCCTCCCGGAGATCCTCCATCTCCACGGACTGCCGCTGGTTGGCCGTGCGCACCTCGTTCAGGTCGGTTGCTAGGCGACGCATTTGGAACTGCAGCTCCTGTAGCTTGCTGGCATCGTGAATACGGGACTGCTCCAGTTGGTTGATCTTTGTCGCGTGTTCCCTACAGAACAAGAAACAGCACAGGTTTTAGGGTCAAACTTTGTCGCATGTTCTATACAGAACAAGAAACAGCACAAGTTAAGTTTTAGGGTCAAGCTGCCTAACTTTGCATAGTTAGAGGTTAAAGGTTAAACTAGAGCTTGTCAGACCTACTAATTACTTACTGAAACTCAACAATAACATATTGCCACCAAGGGGAGTAGGGGCATCCTCATTAGATAGCTGTAAAATCAAACAATAAAAACTACATGTTAAAGTGCAGGGTTAGATAAAACAGGTCGTTCAGGGTAATACAACCAGCTGATACCACCAAGCATATCTACAACTTTGTACAAACTACCTACTATAGTAAGGGTGTTATGCTGAAGGGCAATTATACCAGCTATAGATACAGACCATTGAAATTCTAGTATGACCAATAAAATGTGTGGACATCTGTGGCAATCGATTTGGACCTAGGGTCTTGGGTTCAAAGAATTTATTATGTACGATGCACTGAGTTTAATGGGGCAGGAGGCATTCCGTGGGCAGAGCTGTCTCCTCTCATGTCTATTTTCAAGGACCTCCTGGAAAGAAGGTCATGTATGTCAGACAAGGTCAGTTGGCATATGACATAGTTGCCATATCTCATCTGGAAGCCAAGGCTTGTTACACAAGATCTAGAGTGTTAAGGATAAGAAAAATGATGGAAGGAGTAATGTCACTTATGAAAAAACAACAATTTTTGTCATTTATTGTCTTAAGAAATTCTCAAACTGTTAATACTTTTCATCTTGCCCCTCCCCCTTTCATTGCTGCATCATTGACTGTATTTACAAACTAGGTATATACAAAATGTGTAGTCTGAAGTGTTTACAAAATGTTTTTGCAGTTGTCTTATATATGCACTGCATAACTTTAACTTCAGCCATTCCTCAGTTGCAGAACAGGCACAAGTTATGCTACAGAGTGTTTTAGATTTTCCTTTTTTGTCATTTCCCAGACTTGATTTTTACAGTTAGAGTGGAGCCAAAAGTTAGCTTCATGTAGTGCTGTCATTAAGCTACCTGCGTGGGGAGGACCCGTTCCTGTCAGAAGTGATCACACACCCTGAGAGAAAGACACTCTCCAGTAGGAGGATGCCTTGGCAACTGACCACCAGAAAACAATTTCAGACAGTTGGAATGTCCAAAATTGAATTCTAAGGTGACCTGAAAAGGGTGGGTGGTGGCTACATGTAGGTAGCTAAAGGCACTACACTTGAAAGGTCACACAGCATCGGAAACACCCTCAATCGTTATACCAATCAATGCCAGTTTTCTAACATCAGTTTACCAGTGCCTAAGTCTTTGAATACCCCAGATGTAAACAAGAACAGTGATAGCTCCTATAGGTTTTAAGAATAATATGAATGAACAAAATACTGTACAATGGCTCCACACATTCAAATAGATTCAGGTAATGTTATAGCACACGTTGCCCTATTTCCATGCCTAAGGAGGGAGATAAAAACATTCTAGGCTCACATGTGTGTTCCTGTCCAACCTATACAGAAACCCTGTAGAGGAAGTTGCCAAAGACTTTGTGGTTAAGCTGATATGCAGACCCTGTTTGTAGTGACTAATATACAGTCACACAGATGGCTGCTTGGCACCTGATGCACTTGGCAGGATGTCACAGCCAAAATACCAAAAGATCTGTTGGCATGACTTCAAAATGACCATAATTACTGTACTTACAGTATGGACAACTAGTGCTAAAAGTTTTTCTGTGTTTCCTCCTGTAATTTTCTTGTCTACTGAGCATAAGGTTCTTATGCTTATTACAATGGAATACAATACTATAGGACTTGTGTGGGCATTGTAGTCAACTAGTTAAAGTGGCGCTAAGCCATTTGGGTCAGTTAGTCTTGTTACAAGCAAGTCTTTAAGACAGGAAATGACCGGGTTTAATCAGATTATATCAATTTCACTGATGTTGGCAAGCCTGTACCTCCAGATGGCAAGTAAAGGTTTGATGCTAAAACTCTAACGTAAAGTTTATCATTGTAAAATGTAACCATCAAGTAGGCTCAACATTCTCCAATTTGAGGACCTTTCTGCATGGTGAGAAACATGCTGTAACATCATCATGAGTCACTGGGTTCTGCATCTATAGTCTTTGTTTGGCAGCTAACTGGCAGCTAACCGGACAAGACAGCTTTGCCATAAACCTTGAGTGAAGACTACATGTTCATCCTCTGACACTTAATGGCTTCCTTGCATGTAACATACGGCACTCTAGCAGCTTGACTGATGCTGTGAGTGTGAGGTAGTAACTTAGGTGACTCGCAAAGCTGCCAAGTTAAGTGCATCAAGGTATGTCAACATGCCGCAAAGACATGTGCGGTTGGCATGGGTGTAGCCGGCCTGGCAGGTTTCCATGCGTCAGTGTACAAGTCAACCTCAGCACGGGCCAGGCAGTTAACCTAGTTTCTGCTGGATGCAGTATATATAAATGTTTTCCAGTCCTTTGGTAGGGAACAACTTTGACACTTAAGCATGTGCCAAGATAGAACAAAGTAATATCTCTCGGCAACAATAAGTAGGACGCACTGTGGCCCAGTTGTGTTTTTGCCAGATGCTGCATTCTTCGCGATGAAGATATACTGTACGCCATCAGCCAGGGCCAATAATTGGGCCGATGAACTTGAGGGAACTTGGTGAAGGGCCAATGTCATGTATGTCAATCAGAAGAATACAAACTTAAGGCTGCAACGTGATAATACATGCATTAAGTAACTTTGATTGCCACTGACTTTAGGAAAAACACGGTCAAACCTTGCTTTGAATTTGACTTTCTTGGAATTTGAAATTACCTGTTACATAGTTTTTGATTGAGGTCATAACCTTTCCCAATCCTTACTAGTCAACTTAGAGGTACTACGGTACTTTAAAGAAGTGGTACGAGCACTCTGCCAGTAATCAGGAGGATAGCTAAAACATGACGCAACTTGGACCTTCCAGGGAAGATGAAAGAAGAGAAGACAACAGAAAGGATCATATATTGGACAGGTATGACACCTCATGTAAGTGAAACATTAAAAAAAGAAAAACAGAAATCCAGAAAGGGTGGAGAAAGCTGGTTGTCAGATCGTCTGTGTTTCCCAATGGAAAATTATAGTGATTAAGTAGGAATAGATGAGATGAGTTGTTTTAAGGTTCCTTATTATTAATATAAGTTGCTTACCTGCTGACCGCTTGTGCCATGGCCATCAACTTGGCCTGCTCCCTGTTCTCCTGTACTTCCCGAATGACCTGTCCCTGTACTCCCATTATGGTCTTCTCCAACTCCTTGTAGTCTCCCTCCGACATTTGGAAAAACTCTGAGGAAACCATCGACGCCCCTGCCTCTCCTCTCATGGCTTGCTGCGGCAGGTTCAGCCTGGTGTAAGCACCCCTATCCACATTGATCTGGATGTTTGTGGTGATGGGTTGGCCGTTAGGTCCCGGGATGGTGTACGAGTACTTCTCCGAGTTGGCTCCACCCTCTGCAGGGTTTGTAGGGGCCATGTCAATGTTGTGGACTTGAGTTTGAGACTCGGGGGCCTCGGAGGGGTCCTCCTGTTTCTGTCCTAGTGCTGGGAAGGACAGCAGCACCAAGACGATCAGGAACTCCATCCTACTCACTGCTCTGCCTGGCAACAATAAACAGAATGAGGGTTAAAGTTGACAAACAAAAGGGCAATCATTTATACAATCTTTGGTGGACATTAAAACACAGCAAGACTGTCCATGTATCTGCAAGGGCAGGCTGAGCTCTGTAGACAAATAGTTCAACGAGTCTACAAGGGTCTGAAAGGTACCTTTGGGGAAACAGGTGACCTTCAACATAATTGCAAACATTCAGCTTAAGGGCTGGTGAGCACCAAAAACACTCTTGATAAGTCTTCAAGTTAATTCAGGGTCACATCTAGATCTGTATCTAGCCGGTTAGTACTGAGTGCTAGAGATGTGAAGAAAATGCTTGGATGTCTGTTGAGAGGAACCCCAAACCCATTACCAGCAGGATGTTCCTCCGCGCTCAGACGTTTGATGTATAGGTTGGGACTCAAACCCATGATCTTCCCATCCAGACTTGTGATGTTACCAAGCACCGGACAATTGTGCCACTCACGCTATGCTCGGGAAACAAGCCAGTTGTTGGCTGTTTGTCATTCTATTAACTGTCACAGTTTATTTTTAGTAGACATCACAGCCCTTTTATCCTGGGGTGAAAAGATCAAGCTATGTTGAGTAGTTGTCTGTGCTGCAGCCGCCTATGAATAACCAAACCCTGGATTATCAAAACTGTTGCTATGGTACAAAACTTCACTGATGATACTATTGGGGAAAGTCAACATATCTTTCACTTAGCAGGCCTTACTCTGGAGTTTATTTTTAGGGTTACACCCCTATGTTCTGACTTCCCCTAACCCCTAACATACAGTATGGGTGTCAGAACATTATAGGGTTGTCAGAACATAGGAACTAGCCACCCCCTAGTCCCCTAGTAACAACATCCCAGCTGAGCATCACTTAACATGTTGTGCTCTGTTTCATCCTGGTAGACTATACAAGTGCACCCAAGTACCCAGGGCTATCCAGACCACACAGCTTCTACACGTTAGAACGTATGTCTAATGACTAGCAGATTGTAAGAAAACCCACAAGTGGGCATTGTTTGAAATCAAAGTGTAGGCATTTTATTTCAGCACACTTTGAGCTCACCAGATATCTAAACTGCACCTGAGATGCACTATGATAGACAGTAAGAGTATGGGATCAGAACGATTGGCCATTTACCAACTCGGCCCAGTCAACTTGCCCCAACGCCCAGGTCAACTCAGCTCAACACCCTGGTCAACTCAGTTATATATAGGAGCTATGGGTGTTCAGCCAAGTTGACCAGGGCATTGGGCTGAGTTGCTTTTATTAGCCAAGGCCTGCATGGGCTCCAGTTGTAATTGGCAAAGGGCCAAAGCATTGGATAGACGTGATGGTAACTACATACATGTTAATGGATTAGTAGTAACAATCAGGGCTGTCTCAAGATTTAAATTTTTGTTCTGCATGTCCCTCTTATGTTGTTGATTTTCCTTGTAAAATATGTCATTTTAAGCTTATGAAAACACATTTTCATAATTTTTTTAATGTACTGAAGTTCAGACTTTTGGAACAGAGGGGTAAAAATTTTGTCCCAACATGCAAATTTGTGTCCCAGGACGGAGGGACGGGTCCTAGATAAAGCTATTAGTAACAATAGTGCAAACAAAATGAATATGAAGAATGGCAACAAAGGGATTTGGTGATTTTGCAGATAATGTGATAAATAGATGTGATCAACAGGTGTATCTAAATTATGGTGCTTTGAATGGTATTGAACAACACAATTCAAGTAGCAAACTGACATTACCTGTTACCTGTGAGTTTGCAGCTATGCTACCTCAGCATCCATTCACAGGGCTAAGTGTAGGCCACCGGTACCCTCCATGGACTGGAACCACTCGATCTGGGTCCTGCAGAAATACAGAGATCAGATCTACAGATGTGCAGCCAGATGAGGTCAGGACTTGAAAAGGTCTCCATGCTGGCAAGTTTTGTACATCACCAGAGGTTTAGTCTTGCCATGCACTGTTTGCCAGATGCATGATGAAATGTCGACCTTCAAGGCATAAACCTGGTGTGTTTAATTGGTACTGGTCTTGAACTTTTGACCCAGAAGAAATGTCATATTGAAATTTAGTTGTAGAAAGTCATTTTACCATGGTAGTATAGGAATGAAACATGTTTTGAAAATAAGAGTAGAAAATTAAAGGGAAGTATAGCCAGATGCATTGAAAAAGTTGAAAGAAAGTTGGGGGGGGGGCGGTTTTAAAAGATGCTCAAGACCCTGAACATGTACATCTCAATGTAGTATGTCTCAATAGTGATCTTAGACCTTGAGCTTATTTTTTTATCTGTCAGCTGTTACTAACTCACTGTATCCCCTTACTTTGTACAGGAGTCTTACATCTACACCTATACTAGAATGGATACCATTACACATGTAGCTGTAGGGTAGAGGTGCTGTCAAAGTGAACCTTGTCTTTGATCGTTTGCCACCAACAGTGCTAAGTCCTGTTGTAATACCCTTTTAAGACCAGAATAATTCCTTCACCACTCTCTGCTTTACACCCTGACAGGACCGCTGACAGAAATGCTCCATATAAGGCAGCTACTCAGTTGTCTCCAGCTTAATAAACGTCCTAATGGATCAACTTTGACCAGAAGAATATAGGGGTCAAGGTCTCTTCAGAGGTCTTCCAAGAAAATAATTGAATTCTCACATTACTAAGTACTAGTATATACAAATCTGCAATGAAAGTGGTCTTATAAGGAACCTGCATGGATGGAAAGATGATCTGATAAGTAATACCTTTGAAACCTTTTCAGTTTAACTAAAAAACTCAACACTTATGAGAAGAGAAGGGGTGGCCTGTTGTACTTAAACTACGCAAAGCCGCATTACCCTACCACTTTCTATCTACATGTACTAGAAAATGTATCATCCTTTACCACAACTAGGGATGACAGCATTGGCCTTACTTTAGTAAAAGTTTTTTTCAATCTCATATTATGTCTCTTCAGAATCTGCCCCTTATTAGCTTTTACATCTATGTAGGTGCCATTGAAACTTAAAGACAGGGGTTGTACAGAATAGAAGGCTGTATTACATTTCTATGATATTTTAGACAGATGTTCAGATGACAAACCCTTTTGACAGGGCCCTTGTCAACAGTAGCAGAAACGTGGCAGTTGGAAAACTGTCTTTCCCAAAGGTCCCGGTCTCCTTTAAACATCTGCTTGGAGATTAATGACATTACCCTCCAAAGACGTTGACAGATTGCAGACAAGTGAGAATGTGGCAAGGCCAACAATGGCCGAAGGGGAGACCTCTTGGCCTCACCAAATAATTCCCCACCAATTTACAGTTAGGTCTGATGGTGTCTGGTGAGCACATGACTCAACTTGTGGATACTTTCACATTCCTTGTCGCCAAGATGAAACTGATTCTTTTAGAACTTACCAAGGCAACTAATTGCAAATATAGCTAAAGCAGAAGTAGACACAGGCTGGTTTTTCGTAATGGGAAAAGTGTGGTACTGTGCTGTTACTGTACTAGTACATTTGTATATGAAAAGTGTTTGCAGACTGGTCTTCACTCACTCATCAAAACCATTCTGCAGAAATTCAGCATGATGCTTCCAATCCTTAATTGTCACTGCCCTTAACTGACCCTTCTGACACAGTAGTTGATCACTGTATCCAATAGTCTGATAGGTTTACTGAATCTGGGTCTCCAGGTTGTCCTACCCAACCTGGTCCTCCACCAGCCTTCAGAACTAAATTAGCTGACCAGAGCATGTGACAGGTGATATATTACCTAGGAGGAAACGTGATGCTAAATCCACAGGAAAGTGTCAGAGTGTTTGTCATCATGTGCCTATCTGTGTAAATATTGTAAACAACATTAGAGCTCAGGGATGACACAATGGGTTCTAGACTCCTGCCCAGGGCTTTGATCCACCCCTCCCCCAACTAATCCTCTAAAAGTTTCTGATTGTTGGAAATGTCACACAGAAATCATTGCAGAAGGAATGTGGAATGTAAATGTACATATTGCAGCACACTGCAGACCTACCTAAAAGACCTATCTCATAGCACTTGAAGCACAGTTGCGGCACTGCGTGGTTCGTTCACTTCGGCACAGTTATGTTATTTTCCCCTATTTTTTAATACATGTACTTAATCTACTGCGTAATACGTAAAAGTGTGACTTAAAAGACAGCAAAATAAACAAAACGTAGGAAATTTGTTCTTTATCTATGAAATTGATTGAGCCATCTTTCAAACCCAACAGTGCCACACCCATGCTGCAAGTGCAGTGAGATACTACCTTAAATCCCAAATGCCTAGGTCTCATCCATAACATGTGTAGCCAAAAGTGTGCAAAAGTTTAGAATTCTTTCTTTATTTCTTCAGCTGTTGCAAATGGCCGAAGTTGTAATTTTCACAGATTCCTACATTTGGTTCCTGAAGCACAGCCATCAGAAAATGTAAGGACGAAACAGATTCATTCTTTGACCAACCTTTGGTCTGGTGCAGATAGATGTGTGGGTCATGTAAACATCAATCCATGTTAAATTTGTTTTTTCTTGTCTAGCTTATCCCTAGGAGAGAAACACACACTAAATTGCACATGTCAAGCCTGACAATTTTTGATGTCACATCTAAAGCGGTTGTCTTTACCTCTGGTGTTCTATATCAGTTATTTTTATACCATTAATAATACTGTGAGGGCCTAATCAGGAAAGTCTTAGATCAACAGGTAGAGCCTACTTCACAATTTGTGGTAGCTTGTGTAGTAAAATGGATAGCAATCTGGCCTCTGAACCATGAGGTTGGGAGATACATGTACCCTCACCCGAAATACATGTCATTGGAAGCTGTTCTTGTATAAAACTAAAAGAGCTAGGGGAAATTTCCAGTACGATAAATCTGTAAATTTGTCTGTCATGGCCAGTTGACATCACTTTCAATTTGATAATTTGAACATCCGGTATACCTTAACACTTCAAACTGAAGAATTCCACAACTTTCAACAGAGGAAGCCAGATGTAATGATGAAAGTGATTCCTGTAGAGTTTGCTGGTGATAGAAAAGTTAATGTTTGAAAGCCAGCTGTGGATAGGTGAAAACTTAAGGGGAGGGACACCAGGAAAAGTAAAAGTCATCTCAAACCTCTCAGCTCACTGAAGAGCTACTGAAAAAGCCTTAAACTGAACTAAGCTCAAGGCTATTTCATTTTGCAGAAAGGAGTAGATGAAGTGCTCATGGCAGTTGAAATTTCATAGTTTTGAATTATTGTAATTTAACGGTGGTTTTAAGTTTGCAGTGAAGCAGTCACTTCAAAATCCACAAAAAAATATAAAACCACTGCAAAAATGTCAAGTATTACAGTTATCATCCACAAGGTCCAGAACCACTGAAATTTGCTTTCTGCATTGAAGAAGTAATGAAAAAGGTCCCAAACTCCAAGCAGACTTGCAGTCAGCAACAATTTCAATCCACAAAGTTTCATTAAGGATAGGAAAGATTTCTTCCATCGGCTGTTATAGATTGTAAAACTTTGATTTAAAGAACAATGATTGCATCTTGCCCTACTTCTGTAGAAAGACTGTTTCTATTGGGATTTTGCCACTTGGCAAGCACTATGGAGAATGAAAGGTGCTAGTTCAAAACAAGGGCATTGAAATGACATTAAACTCAATGCTGACTCAGTTATTTCTGTATGCTTTAGATCCCCGTAATCTTTCGCTTACATGTGGATACCACACTGGTAAGCAAAAAAGTTTAAGAGGTTTTGTATAAATCAGGAAAGTGTCAATATTAAAAGCATACTACTGCCGAAAAGTCTTTTAACTCAAGGCTTCAATGCAGAAATATACCTCAATTTTTTGTGGATTTTGGCATGAGTAGAGAAGACTAAGAGATCTCTTTTGTCCATTGCTAAATATCCATGCATGTGCTTGCAGGAGGGAAAGAGGGATTGCTGTGCAAAAAGGATTTCTAGTGGAAAGAGGGCGCACGATTCCGCAGTATCCATGCATGTATGCTACATCTGTCTCATACATGTACAAAATTACCACAGTACAGCAAAATGAGATGTACAAAAGTCATGTAAATCTCCCGCTACCTAAGTGATAGATGAATCAACTCACACATCATTAACCCTGAAACAGTAGCCAATATCCTATCAGAAATGGCAGATACTGAGGTGAGAAAAAGAGACTCCACACACCTACCCTTCCCTGCCCAGCAGCCAGCCAGATATGCTCCTAATCACACCAGGGTGGCTGTCAGCATGTATTTATAGGGGAGCTCGTAAATAATGGACTGACTGCATGTTGATGACAGCCTATCACATGTCAGGTGAACAGCCCTGTTTTATGAGGATTTTATTGTCACAATTTCCCACTTCTCATTCAAGTCATACAGGTTAAATCAGTTGTTTTATTCTAGGTGATCCTAACAGTCAGACAGGGTCAAAGACGGTGCCAAGGTTGACTACTAGAAAGGTGAGGAGTTTAAAGGAGAGCACTGATCACGTAGATAAGCTATCATGTTGCTGCTGTTCTGCGTCATGTGGTTTATATTTAGGAGAATTCCACTTCCAGCTCAGCATTCATCTTGCCAGAGCATCAGATTTCTCAAAGTTTTGTGGGTTGCTGACCTTAATGACTGTATTTGGTATGGCTTTTTCAGAAATAATAGAAAATATTGACAGTTAAAGATTTACTTTAAAAAGTGTAATGTTAAGATGCAGATACATATGTTAGTAATTGGCATGTTAGCAACCCTGTTTAGACTACGGCTTTGTTGCCTTTACTTGAAAAATGTTTTCAGATGTCAGATCACTTAGTTGACACTTCCTTAGAAACTAACCAAAAATAAGATTTCAAATTTTGATCCTGACAAAACCAAACAAATTGCAGACAGCCCAGGTAAGTCTGGATATTAGCTTGTAGTGTCATTTAGTCCATCATGATCTAGATCAGGGCCACCTTTTCATTGACTGACAGCTTTCAGCATAGTTATTACATCTATCACTTTCACATGTGCCAGTAGTAACAAGATAGCCTGGGTACCATCCTATTTCTACTGAGTGTAAGGAGCCCGGTAGAATACGGATGATACTCAGGCTAGTAACAAGATACCCAGGACAGGAACTTGTGGAGATAGTGACATCTCTCTCTCTGAGCATGAACTGAACTGAAGGGAAGATTCCCCAGTGTGTTGCAATTTCATCCCACAGTGTGACAGAAGCTTTTAATTTCATGCCTGTTATCCCTATAATTGCATGTCAGCATGGGAATGAGTGACAGTACTGATGACAGAGTTTTACACACAGGACTTCATTCCATTTCTGGGCCTTTTACCAACTTGGCTCATTCAACTCAGCCTAACACACTGGTCAACTCAGCCCAAGGTGTAAGGCCAAGTTGGTCTGATTAGCCATTGGCTGAGTTGGTAAAGGGCCAAAGTGTCAGATATCCTGTCATTTCAAGTCAGCCAACATGTGGTGCACCAGGACATTAACAGTCCTTGAGAGCTCACCTGGTCTGCCAAATCTGTATTCTCTCCCAACAGAACAAACCTCACAGTGTTTAATGTACCTGGTCGGCAGGTTTCAGAACTACTGTATCATCTGAAACAGGTGGTCTGCCCAAACATGCAGTAAGTTAATACTACAGTCTTACACCTGTGTCTATATAAGGATGATAAGTGTACAGTATGTGTAGCATGTCCATATGGAAATGTTAGCCATCATGACTGGTTTTCAAAAGCTCTAATATATGGGATGGTCTGTAAAACTGCCACCAAAGTACCTAAAGGTGAAAACAACATATGTCATGCTACGTTTGTATCATACAAAGTGACTATTGGCACACATGTTGCTGTGTGTCTGAGATTGCCAATGCAGCACAGATGGCTGCAGACCATAGTTCCAAACACCAAGGGTAGTGAGGGTACATATTCCCAGGTGTAACTGTTTTACCAGTTGAAGATCTCACAGTCACTCCCATGTTGTAGCAATGACATGGATTCAACCATAGCTAAGGACCATATACCACAGGGACCTACCACAGGGACCCACTGGGGATCTGTAGGTCATGGTTGATCCCTGCTAAATGATGGTAGATCTTGACTTTGATGACCTTGGAGCTACAGAAGTCAGAAAGAGGAGCCTCCCTTGTAACCAAGGGTTCCACAGGTCTTAAAGGATGATTGGAACAAAACCTGGCCATAATTCCTGCCAGGTGTTTTAATCATGGTGCTGAATATGTCTGTAATTTGTTTGATCACTGTCTCAGATGTTTGTGTTTGACACTTTTTAGAGGACTAGTTTGAGAGTTATCTACATTTTCCATTGCTTGGCCCTGCAAAACGCTGAGATACAAAAAGACACTTGTTAAGAATTTTATCAAGTGTTCTTAATATCATATTCAGCCATCCTTCCATTATTAAGTTTACAGGTACCCACCCTTAAAAACTACTTTAAGAATGCATCAGCAGGATGTGGGATTTTTGAGAGGCTGGGCGGTTGTTGGGAGGTAGCCAGCCAGCCTTCAGGGGCAAACTGTGAAGATCCAAGAAAAAATCGGCATTGCGATGGTCCTACTCCTGAACATAGCTAGTCTTGGTCTCATGCAGGTTTGTGTCTGCTGAGCTTCCTCCCCAAAGACTGGGTATTTGGGAAGGGCAAACTCCACAGATGTCTCCTAACCACACAGTGTCATTCTGGTGTATCTGTGTACAGATCTACATGGAGGCTTGCCAAGACTGCAGCCAACACTGTAGACTGCTAATGATGGCAACATATCTTTGGGTACTGGAAACTGATTCTACACAGACTTAAGTTAGCTGTTTGATTCTGTCTGTTGGAAAACTATCCTGTTACTGGGAAAAGATTCCTGGTTTCCATTCTTTTTTCTCTGTTAAAAGTGGCTACAGACTTGGCAAGTTTTACTTGACAATATTTATTTTATTGTACTTATGATTTTATCAAATTCTTTAAGTTCAATTGTAACACTTTGTTGGGTTAAATTATCTTGATCAAGATTTTTTTAGAAATTAGTTTACCTAGTAGTACCCAGCAACCATTTCCAGAGACACTGGGATTGACACTAAAGACTTGGTAGCAGCTATAAAAGAATAAGCGCTATAGAGAGACCTTGTGCGTCATCTTGCCCCGCCCACCAGGGACGACAGATGAAGTTTCTTGTGTAGAGCATACAAAGTGTTAAAGCTTAAGAAGTTGAACTTATCATATTCAATTTATTCGATCTGTTTTTGATCTACATGTAGGATGTAAAGTCATCCATGCAGGCTTTTGCCTTTTGAATGTGGTCTCTATCAGTTCCAATAAATCGGATTTAAGCAGCTTACCCCAGCTAGACCCTTTCAATAGTCTTCAATAGTATGGATTCCCTTTCGGACTGGTACCCTACACCCCAGTATGCCAATTACTGGGTAGACTTCCTGTTCTGTCTCTCAAGGTCAAGCCATAATGGGGACAAAAATGACCCAGACCTTGTTGTCAAAGTAGTTTAAACTTTGTGAACCAACCTCAGCATTCCGCAATGTGTTTTCAGTTTCTGCACCCTGTTGTCTGGTTCAGGTTGAATACCCTCTCTACGGTGTCATCTTGTATGCTAGGCTATAAAATGGATCAGCTACAACTGACATAAGGATTAGATGTTGGTCTCACCCTCACATCAGTCATGTTGGTATTTGGTAGATCTGGTCTATTACTGTAAACAGTGAACAGCTTTACCAGAAAAGTACAGTATTTGGCTGATGTGCACATCTTCATGCATCCATTGGTAAGAACAGTGACTGGGTGTAATGCTAGCTCACATTTATCCATGGGGTAACCTATATCTGTTGTATGGTTAGCAGGGTATTTAGGGATATCATTTACATAGACAGACAGTGATTTCAAACTTTTTGAAACCACTGATTGTTGACTTCTTAATTTGAAATACCCTCAAGATGGTTTTTAATACAGCGGATATAGGTTACCCTGCGGATTAAGGTGAACTACATATTCTAGTAGCGTTACACACAAGTCTGGATACCTTGACAACTTCTTGACAACTTGGTATATGAGCCTTGAACTCATCCTCTAGGTCCAGTGTGGTCCCCTAACTGCTTTGTCTGAATAGTATGGCACTGTTAATATCTGAATGATTTGTTTGACATTCCAATACATGTCTGAAATTTTAGCTACAGCTCTGATTGGCCCCAACGGCAAGTCCCAGAAACCTCTATAATGGCAATTGCAACAGGGACTTAACAGGCATTCAGAACTTCCATCCCCATTCCACTCCTTCTAGGAAATATTCATTCCAAACTAATTAATGACGCCAAACTTGAATGGGGATGGGTACCAGACCTAGTTTTGTATGGAAATGCTCAGAAGAGCAGACTGTACACAGTCATGATGGATTCCAGGTCAGCAAGCTAGAATCACTTTTCTAAGCCTTGTCATCAAGGACTTTACAACTTTCCCCCAATGGACATAAAATCCAGATCATGGTTTCCTGATTGACTAGCATGATTACTGGAAGACTTCATAAACCAGTAATTGGACTATAAATAGGATCAAGAGGAAAACACATGTTTCCTTCAGGGCTACTCCATTAGCAAAATAGGGGGTAAAAGACAGTCCCAGCTTCCTGACATCGTGCTCATCAAAAGATTGACAATGATACGCGACAATTACGAGTTCCACTGATTGAAGTCCAAGCCTTGTAGTGACACCACAAATTGAGACAATTTATTGCAATTATATCAATGGTCAAAAATCCTCCTGCACAAAAATAACTTGGAAGAGTGTTTTTAGCCCTGTATCTTTAGCATTGCCAGGTCAGACTTCAGGTCAACAGAGGATGTCACTGATAAAATCAGGTATGTGTGACTTACAGACAGTAAATGATGGTTGGTGGATAATTGCTCAGCTCAGGCTGACCTTTTCTGTAGCTTGCACTATCTGGCGTCTTGTCTGAATCTGACCTTACTAACCCTTGATTAGAATCCAGATAGATTAGATGAGGAGTTATTACAGAACATGCAACAAAGCCCTGATTGTGTTTTTCTAGTGATAACCCAGAGATCAGAGCTTAACCTACATACAATCTTAGTAGAGAATGAAAACTGGAGGGTTTCCATCCTGAAGGAGCAAGTTGAATGATCAAAATACAAGCAATGTAGATTTTGAAACAGATAAGGAAAAGTGTATGTTACTGAGTCAGTGGGTCACACCTTGTCCTACTTATCTTTTTTTAAGGCCAAAAATATAAAAATTGCTTTTGACTTTGTGTAGCACATATTCTTTGACCGTTGCTTTGAACATACCTCATAACCTTTACCTATCTTAGATAGGAAAACTTCCTGCAACTGCAAGGATTTTTTTCTCTTAATCTAATCAGAGAAGATCCAGAGACTGACTTTTACTTCAAGTTCAACTCTGTATTGAACAGACCACAAACCTTTTTCCTTGCCAGACTGCAGGTTCAGGGAAGTGTCTCTCACACAGTCACAGTCCTTTCCTGTATCTTCCAACTGTTGCCACCTTTTGCCCAGCTAACAAGGGGTTACTCAAGCCTTGTTTCTTGAAACCCTGCCACTTTCTCAGCCTGCCAGGATCCGCCTGCCACCACTGACTGTGGTTGTCCAAAAACTGACTCTACTTGACAAACTGAATGATGGGACAATCCACTGACTCACTGTAAGGGGGACAATTAAACCACATGTTTTTTCTACAGAGTATTTTTGCTGCAAATGCTAAAGTTTTTGTTATCAATTCTCAAGTAAATAGCATTGATACATGTATATTGTTGTATCATCCATTTATACGATATTCAAACTGTTAATGGCTAGGATAAATTCATCATTGTAGCGTGGACCCCAAGATACAGATGGACTGTTCCACAGGCTAAATTGTTTCCAGGCTGGGCCTTGACTGTAAAGGATGGGCACTCAATTTGTTGTCCTTCACTGCTAGGATTACCTATCCTCTTGATATTTCTTGATTTCTTGTATTGACTGTAATATATTCACCCTCAAAGTTATGATATGATCACACTCTCAAGGAGAAAGGTATGGGATAGACCAGTAACTTTTATTGGGTATTTTTTTTTTACACAAGGATCCTCTTCAATCCACATCTGATTGAGGTGACCCTGTCCTGTCCCTTATACCTGTACCTGTAAGTCTGATGTGTAACCCCATCCTGCTGTGTACACCTAAACTGTCCATTCCTATACAGGTTGGATTTGTTATCCCTTCTTACTAAGTCTTTGGTTACCATGGCAACAGAAAAAGATTGGGCATTTATAAAAGTTACAATTGCCCAAGGGCATGTTTTTAATAAAGATGTTAGAAGTGTCTCTCTTGAATAAGCACCTTGAGTTGAGGGGTCACATTTGTATTGAATTTTGTTAAGCTTGTTTTTCCTGTCATTAATCTGCAGGTATCTTGGGTATAAAAACAAGTTGAGTGTCTGAAAGTGAATGTTCCTTGGCCCTCCATAAGATCAAAAGGAAAATTTTCAAGGTCTTTTCAAAAGTCCTTGTATGTTACTTGTTGAGGTCACCTGTGCTAAACTTTTTCATAGATGTCACTAGATAAGAATGGAAGGAAGATATCACAGTGATACTTTGCTGGCATACCTGAAGTATCAAGTCAAAGTACAATGTATCTTGTCTTAATTCACCTTCTGATCTTGCACTTCTTTCCATGCAAACTGAAGATTACAATAGTTTATTCATTTATCTACAATAATAGCCATATTCTTGGGAGTAATTTTCCTATCCATATTGTCCTTTAACCTCTTCAATACTAGATTGCATGCACTGATGTTTGTCTTGAACTTGGTCTTCTGAATAGGTCCTAGGTAAAACGAAAAAGGAAGCCTGGATGCCAGATGGTTTCCAGAGCCTACATAATGTACACAGGCTAGCTCCTAACATTGATATACATGTACATATGTATGCCCATGAGCACATTTTACCACAGCCCCCCTGTCCTGCCCTGTGTAGGCCCTTAAAACAGCCTGGCATCCAGGCTAGCAAGAGGGGGAGGCAGATCCACAGACACATGTGTGCCTACCCTTGACCATGGCCAATGGGCAGTTCAGTAAGTCACACCTGCAGTACATTTTCAGGTCTGCATATAAGCCCTCTGTGTAACTGATACCAACATACAGTACAGGTGCAAAGTTTTGTTAAAAGCTAGGAAAGCTAGGAAAGACAGGAATACAGGAAGATGTTCATGATCATGGTCATGGTCATGGTCATGGACTTGGGTGTATTTAACTGGAAATCAATGTTGTTTCTTATACAGTATCATGCAACCCAACGGGTTTCCATCAACAGGAGAATAATTAATGGTTTCGTCATCCTGTCTGGGTGCTCTGTCCTTATCTGATACTGTACAAAATGTTATTCTTAAGATTATAGTTGTGGTTTATGTTTGCCAGTTTTCGCATTGTTTCTGCTTCACTATAAATTGAAAATCACTATTGTTTCCATTACTGCATAGTATGTGGCCTTTGTGTCATAGCGCTAGGCAAAAACACTACCATGAAATTAAATGACCATGAACTTCGAGGTATTTACAGTAAGCCTCGGCCATGGCTTTGACTGAGGTCTGGAACCACTAAAAATATCCAGGTCAAAGTCAGGTCAATAGTGTCAAGTAACTATTAATATCCTGAAAGACTAATTAGTCATTAGGGATAAAAACAGGTGGTCTTGATGAGAAAGGAACCCTTTGGATCTTCCTGACAAAAAGTCAACACTGAGGTCACCAAGGACTTAGGGGTTCACATTCTTGAGGGAAGAAATACAATCTGTTGGAAGTGGACTTAATTTGTAACTCCTTTGAGAGAATTATACAATATATACTCTTTCAAAGTACTTTGAAAGACATTTATTAGATCTAATCTGGTCCTAACAGACTGTCATTTTGTTCAGTCTGTTTTATGTTTTGAAATTGAAATATCATAACAAATTGGATGTTTTTAAATACAGTTATACATCAGAGTAAGTTTACTTTCAACCTTTAAGTGCAGTCTACTTTGTGCAGATCTCTTTTCTGGAAGCAGTTACTTCAGGTGTCAGAAGTCAAAACTGCAACTTGTATACAACTACTAGGCTGCTTGAAGAATAGATAGACCAGGTTTTGATAACTGATCACAAAAGAAATGGATAGCTTGTTTCAAACTAAATGTCTTGAAATGTGAGAAAAAATGACTACATGGTATCAAAATGTATATACACAGGGAAAGTATTGTAAAGATGTATCAAATTCAGAGCACACAAATCATTTTGTTTAATTGGACTGGGGCCATGTGAAATCCCTGGCTCTCAGGTCTTGAATTGCTACTTTGTGAAAAGATTGGCTACAAAAGTGGCCAATTAGACGTGCCAGATGTACAATTTTAGAGCTAGTGGCCACAGAGGCGGCGCTGTGGTTATTTCCGATGGGTGAGATAAGAACAGGGAGACCAGATGCCTCATCCAAGTTATCGGGTTGTAAAAGAAAGAACTTGGCCTCATCAGTACAGTCTGTAAGGTGATCTGAACCCAGCCCTCCTCCTGGCTTCGAAAGTTGCTTTTTTGGGATGGACAGCCTTCAAAATAATCTGAACTTCATGAGATGAAATTGATGGAATATATATTTTTAACCTTACCTTAAAATGACAATTGTTTAACGACAAAAACTGAAAACGACTTGGGCTCCCCAACAATGCCAGGTGCATCAGGGAACGAGGCGACAGCGCCATCTTGAAAAGCCAGTCATAAAAGTCCTTGTTCTCCTGGTAAACGTAATCGGGGATGCTCTGTCGCCACTTGTAGGAGATGGGAATATTCGCGTACGTGTTTAAGATGATCTCAATGACGTCTGGGATGACACAACATTTGTACATGGTACAAAACATGTATTGCACAACATTTGTACATGGTACAATTGTAAGGCAACAGTAACATGGGAAGGAAAAATGGGAGCAGGAGACAGTACTTGAAACCAACAGCCCTAGAGAATACATTACCAGTCCTGAGTATTGCCAACTAAGTGTAAATTGTGCAAGTTACATGGCACTTGCTGAGTTTTCACAATTCCCATGCCCCCACAACTGCGTGCCAGCTGCTAGTACATGGATCATCCTGACATGTCTTACAACCCATCATTTTCCTACCCCTTGAATTTCTCCTTATCACAAAGGGAAGTCTGGAGAAGTTGGCTGAATTCCTATTTTTCCAGACAGTGCACTTTTTACCTTTTGTCCTCTGGGCTCTTTCATGAGTCTTTGCAATCCGTTCCTGTCACAGTTTGTTATAAGGACACTTTCATCTTTGTTCAGACATCAAGATGGCCATCAGAGGGCTGAAACCTCGAGAGATGGGAGGTTGTCTGTGTCTGTATTAGTCTTCTGATGAAGAATTATCGCACCATGCATCATTAAATGTTGGCTTTCTTGCATGAAATGACTTTGACCTCAAGCTTTTTTGGTTGAGTCCCTCTGATAATTTCTTCCCTTTGACACAAGCATTGAGAATCCTGTATATTACGTGACCACCTGTCTGCATAAACCAGATCTCATTGGTTCCCTGCTTGGTCGTTTGATTGGTCAGTTTCGTCTGTATTGTATCATCATCATCATAATTCATCCGATTACACCGGTAAAGCACAGTCCAAAGCACAAGTTTTCCTGTATTGTATCATTGATCATAAAGCATTGTATTGCACTGCAAGGACTAGTACTTACTAGGTAGCATAATGATTACAGGGGTAATGTATCTGATATTGAAAGTGATGTGTCTCTGTGTTGTACAGGTGACTGATATCTGCTGGGTACCGGGGCAACAGATGGTGGCCCAGACAGGGGAGGATAAAGCTCTCAAGTAAGTATAAGACTGTTCTACCTTCGTATTGGCATGGGGGAGACATTGGGGAATATCTGCTAGCTTCATCGTCCTCAAGATTGTAGTTTTCTTTCTTGTCTGTCTCCAAGACCCATCCTTCTGTCCCAGGACAAAAAACTTGCTCGAATGTGGAGCAAACCAAAATTTCATTGTAGACCTGTCCAAAAAATCTAAATTCTATAACATGAAATTGATGGCAAAGTATCTTTGTAAGCTTAAAATGACAGATTTAACATGGAAGTTGATAACTTGGGCTCCCGAGCAATGAGTACATGAAATGGATGACAGTTTAATACTGCAGACATGAGTCATGTGACTCTTGGATTTTACTTGGACAAGTCTGGAACTTCTGAATGAAAGCATGACAGTTGATTAATGGACAATCCTGCCTACAAACAACACATAAAAGTCTTCCACTTCACACATGAGAGTCTTCAACAGAAGCCAGAAAATTCCCAGGATTCTCAAAGTGATGCTTCTCACAAGTGCCAGTATCTCGCACACTTGGAAGTCATCAGCACTGGGACTGCATCAGCATCGTAACATGTGTCCGCTGGAAAAACTGTCAATAAAGCGGTTTGAGGGTGAAGCATATTTACAACGCCAGTTTACGCAGGCATTCCACTGGTCAGACGAGCCAGTGCTAGATGACTAATGTATACAGTATATTGTAACAACATTGCTCAATTGAGTATCGTTAACAAAGCAGCTACAGTTCTGCAGGGTTTATCTGAGAGTTCTGGTTTTTCAAGCAAATGATTATTCCCTTTATGAGTACTTAGACTGCAGGGAACAATTTATCAGCTGACTTTTTTACTACCACTCTTGCATGTTATTCTACCCACCTTATAAAACATCAGCTAGTAGTTGATTAAATTGTTTGTAATACGTGTTTCATCTTTTTGACGTATTCCGATTTTTATGGTTAATCAGACTAAGTTGGCACCTGTTTTGTACCATAATACTTCACTCTTTCCCTGTGTAGCCAGTACAATGTTCAGCAAATTGACATATTATATAACTCTATGACAGGAAGATTTCCTGGCTTAACTGTCCTTGACCCACAATGTAGGACTCATCATTTACACTATGGCAAGACATACCATGTCTTAAAGATGGTCCAGGACAGCTGAAGGTCTTGTCTGGGAATGCCAGTCATCCCAACTTTGACCTAGACAGAAATAAACTGTTGCAGGAATCACTGTAGAGGGATCAAACTGTCAGCCTATAGGACATTGGTAGCTGTCAGTAAGATGGCAGTATTATATAAGCCAGGGATGTCAGAGATTTTCTTACAGCTAGTCAATACTATTGCTATGTTTTCTTTGATATAATTCAGCATTACATTTGTCCAATTCTATCCTGCATGTAGCTATTCCAACCATGCACAAAGTAGTATCTGTTCTAATTTAACTATTAAATCTGCCAGTTAAGTTTATGAAAATACATTTTTAATTATCAATTTCATGTCATGCAGTATCATATTTTGGGATTAATGATGTGAATTTTTTGTCTGTCCCAACAAGAAAGTGTCAGTCTCAGGACAGAGTTACAGGTCTTGGAGACAGCCCTGATTCAATAGCAAGGACATGTACATTGAAAGTTGGTAAACTTTTGAGTGAGCCCAGGAGTGACTCGGTGCCTCCTCTGCTGACACCTCTCCTGTTTGCTATACTACAGGCAGAAAACATCACTGTCCCATTAGCCCAGTCAGCTTGTTTGTCTTGTCTGTTACATCCAAACCTGCCCTAGTTCCCACCGACATGTAAAGCTGTCCTCCAGCAGAAGAGTTCCAGCCAGTAGTACCAACTGCAGGACATAAGGGCTGCTCCATACATTTGTAGAGTCAATGTGTTTAGCTTTCAAAGTATTCATTGGAATAGCTTCCTCTAAAAGTTGAAAAACATTTTGATATACACCAGGTCCTTTAGATTGCAAGTAACATTATCCACATATTTCCTCAACTGTTTTTACACCTTAGCTCCCTAATTTCTTATTGATAAGGAGTGTCATACTTAGTCTAGAAAAATAGAATTATCAATATATACTGTAATAGCAAGAGTGTGTTTTGGACATTTTGGTAAAGCCTGATAAGTTATTTCAAAACCCGGGGTTTACTCCACTTAAAAAACTTGAAGCATTGCAAGATGAAATGGGATTCATACTCACTCACTCAAAGGGATCATGGTACATTCCAAAGATATTGTTGAAGAGATTCATTGGTCACGTGTGAGCACAGTAGAATTTTTTATTCTTCTAATAGTGACATATTTTTTAAGGTAAACGCACATACCTTAGAATTTTCAATAGCTATCAGTCCATCTTTTTCACGGAGTGACCTTTTCACAGAGTGATCTTTTTCACGGAGTGACCACGAGACTAGGTCAAGACTTGCGTGGACCTTATATTCACATGTTATTTGTCATCATATATGTTTCCTGACCTGTTTCCTCACCTGTTCCAGACTGTGGGATACCCGAGGCCTGTATGTGTCGTGTACCTTCCCTCTGAAACAGTACATCCAGACCTGCTGTGATGTCAGCAGGGATGGGAACTACTGCCTCACCACCAGCAACGGCTTCGGGGGACAGGGGTGTGAAGCCACGGTGAGAGAAGGGAGAAATAGGAGCTAGATTTATTAACTATTTAGTGTCGTATTTGGCCTCCTTCGGTCAGTATTGACCATAGTAAGATATTTGCATTTAGGTCTTATCTAAATCTTCTGTGGCAGAATTATAATTATAATATGGGAGGTAGCCATTTGGCGGTAAAACAATTTATGATAAAGTGAATGTCTCCTTGTTATACCCCCCAGAATTATGTCTCACTTTGAGTTGACAACTCATGAACAAAGAATAAAGAATTTACAAAAATTACCTGCAAATCTGATCTTATGCCAC
The DNA here is from genome assembly GCF_000003815.2 of Branchiostoma floridae. Lineage (NCBI taxonomy): Eukaryota > Metazoa > Chordata > Leptocardii > Amphioxiformes > Branchiostomatidae > Branchiostoma > Branchiostoma floridae. The sequence goes on along the minus strand of NC_049986.1, from coordinate 16,952,287 downwards.
ATCAATTCGATTTTTTGTCTCAGATTAAACACTGCTTTCAGTAGATTAGAATACTGAAATATAAAAACAAAATTTGAGGTTTGAACGCTGTATCATGGTCCACTGTATGTGGTCAGATTCATCTTTTGCTCCTATAGTTACCTGTGTTTTCATCTTAATTTTACTAATTGTCAAAGAATTTTTTTTTCACGAAATGTCAGAATGTTGAACATGCAATAAATCTGCATGACAAATTTTCTCTTGCAAATCTTGCTGATTACAGAATAATGACATTTTTCCTCTTTATGAAGTACATTTTCCTGTCTGTTCTAGTTGTGGGACGTCCGTGCAGTGAAAGCGTTGTGTGAGTACCATGGTCACAGAGAGACGGCCTCAGCCTGTGCCTTCCTACCACCTGTCCTCAGTCAGCCACTGGTGGCCACAGCTTCTCATGACTGTACTGTCAGAATATGGGACCAAAATAATCAAGGTTAGGCTACATATACAGTACAATACTTTGCTATGATATTAACAATCATGTAATAAACTTTATTGCATAACAGTTGACATAATGCATGGTATGGCAAGTTTAAGCCACAGGTATTTTGTAACAACTTTTATAGACTAGTCTACATGTATTTTGAACATGGCAATACATATACTTAATGTTACATGTATTAGGAATTTCAGTAGTCAGCTCAAATAGTTACAGATCAGAGTATCAAGTCAATTTTACCCAATCTTATTAAAAATTGAAGCATTTGTACTGCTGGTTAATTGTGATCGTTTGCAATGTAGCAATGCCACCTAGTGTGTAAGATTCATACTACATTGTACCCATCTCCAGACAGTGCCACCTGTTGACTAAGAATGGTACTACATGTGTGTTTCAGACTGCCTTTGTGTCCAGACCCTTCCTGTCTCTGGGCCTCTTACTGCACTAGCAGGGTTTGATGATGCCAGGTCAGTATACACAGTTACTTTAAATGCTTGTATAGTATAAAATGCTATAGATCTGCACTGATGTTACATGTGTATTACACAATCTGCGCCAACATTGACAAGGGGACGCGATAGTGAATCATAGGAGCCGATGCAACTTGATTGGAAGAGGCGTTTATTCCATGATGCTCACTCAAGTACAGCCATGATAGAAGAGAGCGAAGAGGATCATGGGATCCCTGACAGTCAAGGCAGTGACGTCACTAACTCATTAACATTACCCAATGGCGCTGATTTAACATTTCTTGCCATACATAGTGCAAGAAAACTTGGACGACTGAAGTCAATGAATGTTAGACATCAAGATATTATAAAATGACTTAGGTAATAGTAAACTGTTATAATCAAGCAACTGAGCAGATTTTGGAAACGATAAGACATTTCAGATAGCCCTTTTCATCAGAGACTGATGAAAGGTATTGGATGCTACCTAAATGATCATATGTGCATGTATGGCTATTTCCTAAATCTCCCTGGAGGCTTGAGTAACTGTTGCCATGCATATATAGACATTTCATCAGTTGTTTCAGATATTAACGATCATGTTTATTTTTATATGTAAACTGTCATGTCTCTTTGTTTTCCCCACAAGTTTGTGCTGCTCCAGCTTCAATACAGGTGTTCACCTGTTCCACCTGGATGTCACACCTGAGCAGAAGGTCAACCTCATCAGGAAAGCACAGTTCTGATTTGGGACAATAGGAACATTCTAAAATGTACTACTTAAAACACACTGATGTTGCATTGAACTCACCAATCACTGCAAAGTTTTAAGAACTAGTGTCATACAGCACAACTTTAATTCAGGGATCTAGTATATCCTTTCCTGCCAGCACAGTTCTGATCGAGGACGATAGAACATTGAATATGCTAACTAAAACATGCTGATGTTGCATTCAATGCACCAATCACCGCAAAGTTTTATAGTAGTGTCAACTTCAATTCAGGGATCTATATCCTTTCCTGCCAGACCTTACACTTTTTTTTTACAAATATGATAATTATAATCTGTCAGCCCCAAGTCCATCATTCTGGCTGTGTTTGTGCTGGCCAGCTGTCAGCCAATCAAATGTCACCTACCTGTTCTTGGGGGAGGTCAGAGCCAATGAGAGCATCTCCTGCCTGTAAGCAGCACGGTCATTGGCCAAAATTGGACTAGAAGTGCTGTCCTTGAGACAACAGTTTCTCTCTCAATGAGTCCACAATGGCACAAATCAGTCTTGGCCAGCTGATTCAATCCGTCCAAAATTAACAGAGTTCAAGATATCGCTTTATATTTGCCAGGAAAGGGCTCAGAAAAGAGAGACACCAGAAAAGGGAGACAATCTTGCTGATCAATCCTTAAAGTTTGTGAAGTAGGTAAAAGGTAACTCAGTGCTTAAAAGAAGTTTCAATTTTGTATAAAGATTAAATGTATGGAAAAGAGAAAACATTTCAACTAAATGTTTATGGCTATAGTGCGAACAAGGTATTTGAAATTGTATGAAAGGCATGACAGTTATGTTAATGGCTGGCAAGGATTGTGCATAGTACATAGAATGTGTGTGGCTTCTGATGAATATAGTTGAACTTCTTCTACCTTCAGAAATGTCACTGTTGTTTATTCTTCAGAAAGAATTTTGCTGACAATTGTTGGGCTATTCAAACAGCATTTTGATGCTGTCTTGTAGTAGTCACATTGTGTAATTATATCCTTAAAGCTGTTTGTTATGCATTATGCTGTATGATATAGATTTTTTGGGTTATAGATGTAATCATCAGAATTCCCAAAATGTTTGAAAAGATGTAATTTATTACGGTATGTCAGTTGATGTGGAAATTTATAATGTAGAAATGTTTCAATAAATAACATCGATGTGAGTCAATAAGAATTTATGGATTTGTATGTGAACAGATATTAGTGAGTCAATAAGAATTTATGGATTTGTATGTGAACAGATATTAGGGATAGAATTTGACACAACTTGTACCCATAGTGCTTGATGGATGATTATTATATTTACCAATAATTAACAGGTGGCTGCTGTGCAATATTGATTAGACCAGTCCATTCTGAATGTCCAAAATGTTTAAGATCATTTTACACTTTGCACATATTGCAGTATGCTGGTAACAAATCCAATAGTATACATTTGTTGGTTTGCACTTCCAAAACAAGGGTATATTGTATTGTTAGCAATGCCTCAAAGTAATATTCTGGAACAAAGCCATAAGCAACCCCACCCCCACCCCCGAAATCAAAATAGTATGAGCCACTTCCTCACAGAGGTGTGTGAAGGACACCTTCATTCGACCTTCCACATAACAGCTTTTATCTTCCAGAAGGTGAGTGGTCGTTTCTTGTTTCCTTATACCCTTCTTATACACATTTGAAGATATTTACAACGGGCAATGTACATGTATGTAACATTTGTAGTAACAGCGACAAGAAGTACTTCGTCTATACTTTGTATGACTGTGGGGTTAGTGAGTACGGAGTAACGTAACCGTTATAATTACCTGTGTTTAAAATGAAAGAAATTCTCTCATATATACATACAAACGTTATACACACATTCTTGGTTTCTTATATCTTAAACTCATTATGTATTGTTATATGTTGCTTATATATTAATAAGTTGGTGACTGTATTATGAAAGTGACTTAAGTTATCGGTATCATAAATTACAAAGGCACTAATGTCATTGTATTTGGCACACTTTTCGTCGGCACGTTCACGACAAAACACATCAAACATATACGTGAAACGCTTACTGCACAATACGTAATCTAACATTAACCACCTGTACAAATATGCCTTTATCCGCCTTAGATTACCAACATTACAACTGTTTAACATGACTATTTGCCCAGCTTTTGATAACGGCAGTATTGCTTACTGTATAACAAACTTTCAGAGAGATAAGGAGACCAAAATGACTTAATTTACTTTTCAACGATGTGTTTGTAAAAAAATTGAGTTCAAAACCTCTTAATCACATACCTCTGGGGTCGTGGAAAAAAATTGACCTATCTTTGTAAAAACACGACCTGCTGTCCTATTCAATTATTCATACCGTCGGTAGTAAAATTCTATTGACTAAACACGTTCGTTTTTGTCCAACAATACACCGGATGACAGCGACATAATGCCACCTTTTCTTAACCTTTTGTGCCAATAATCCGGCGGAACTATCACAATTAGGTAACTCACATATCAGGGAACGTGAAAATATTTGTACAGCCACGTAATTCATACTAAGTTATGGTCGCGTTTATATCCTTGTTTGGCAATCATTGCTTAAATGTGTATACAATGCAGTTGTTGGTGTTTTTTAAATCCCTTTTCACCAGTGATATAGCAAATTTAGAAGTGTGAAATATATAGCTTTGTACTGGGTACAGTGGCTTGCGAATTGTGTAACAAGGCGATTTTTTTAGACAGTTAACACAACTACTATACTACAAGTTCTACTAATCATTAGTAACATACCTTTCAAAAAGTAAAAACGATAGATCTTTCACACATTGTGAAGCTGTCATGAGCAGCCTCTGGTTACGTGCAAAACACAAATAAAGAAAATGGCAGGTTTAATCCGGTCAAGGGCATTTAATCAAATACTTGTCCAAACTGCTTTAGAAAGTGTCACCGATGACAGTGATAACGATCTCAAGGCTAGGGCAATGTTTGACCCATTTATCAATGCCATGTAAACTTTCCTGAAACGTCAACACGGTCACGAAGGGTACATGGATATTGATACTTTATTAGATGAATCTGTTGTAATTACGCCCCTATTGCATGATGAAATACGTCTATAGCACGGTTGCGATGGTTATTATTTGACAATGCTGATATTCAGAAAGCAAAGAAGTGACATTTTATTCTACAATTCATAACACAACCTCTATATTATGTAGAAAATGTCAAGTTCTTACTTTAATGACGTAAAACAAGCTATTCTATTGTGCAAGCGGCTTTCCTTTTCATGGTAAAGTGAAGTGTCAACCGCCAGTTTTGCAACCGCCATTTTGTCATTGAACTTCAAGCAATCCTGTTGCGAAATATCCTCAATCGTTCGGTGTTTTTACACCATCTCACTCCACTGATTTTTGGAGAACTAGCTCTCCTCTCCACAAGTATGCATTTATCGGGTCATTTATAAGAGGTTCAAAAGGGGGCTCGAAGTCATAGATTTGTTACATCCACTTCACAAGGTTGAAGTGTGAAATTTTGAAGTACAACCATGCCCGTAGCCAGGATTTTGGTTGGGGGGGTTCTTTTTAGCACTTGTGGGACCATCGAGCGGCGCAGGCGCGAGACTCACGCCGAAGGCGTGAGCTGCCTAGGGGGGTCCGGGGGCATGCTCCCCCGTGAAAATTTGAAATCTAGACCCTCTGAAACTCTATTTCCTGCATTTTGGCGGGCAAAATTTGTTGGACAAGTATAATGGAATTACTATTGAAATACACAAGGCTTTCGGCGTAAGTCTTCATATTTTCACCATGCCCTACACCAAAGGCGCGAGGCGTCGCAATGGAGGTCCGAGGAAATTTTGAAATCTGGACCCTTCGAAAAGCTATTTCCCGCATTTTGAGGGACAAATTTTGTTGCCAGACTAAGCTAAATTCAATGACATTTCTCTAAGAGAAAAATTCTTTTGAGGTCGACGGCCCCCCTCCCAACATATTTTCACCATGCCTAGCACCGGAGGCATTTGCTGTCGCAAGGGAAACCCGGGAAATCTTTAATCTGGACCCTCTGAAACGCCATTTCTTGTATTTTCAGGAGCAAATGTAGCAAATTCAGCTAAGCTCAGTGAATCTTTCTATTAACCAGAAAGGTTTTTGAGGGCGACGCACCCACCACATCACGGGGCCTGTTCACTATGTCCGGTCCGCAAGCCGTCGCAAGGGAGGTCCGGGAAATTTTGAAATCTGGACCCTCGCAAACGCCATCTCCTGCACTTTCTGGGGCAAATTTTGCTGATATACTTACTAAGATTGAATAAAATGTCTATCAGTGAAAAATGCAAATCAGTCATGCCTTTGAAAAAAAAATTGTGGACATGAAAAAGTGGACCTTCATGCGTGAAAAAGTGGACCTTTTGAGCTTGTGGGGGGGTTCTTCCGAACCCCCCGAACCCCCCCTGGCTACGGGCATGACAACACAACATATTTCTAACGATGCTGTGTGCCAGTAAACTTAACGCAGAGGTCATGCACCCTGAGATTGAGGCAGATTTAGAATGATGAGCGTATAGACAAAGTTTTGTTCTTAACGTCCGTCCTCACACCAAGCTTGTGATCAACGGCCATACTGCGGCTGGGGAATTGTAAGGTGAGTCAAGTCGTGTAAATAAAATTGGACGGGCTGAGGTGAAACAATTTTTATTTGGGGTAATTTTTCTGACATCAGACCAAATCAGTCTTGCAATCCTTTCTTCGGATAGGGTTTTGATTTTACATACATTATAGATTTTGCATTATTATATGAATAAGAAATACATTAAGCGGAGTCGTTCTGGCTGCCTGATCTATTTATGGAAAGGATTATTCTCGCCTAAGATAATACTGTTGATTACAGGGCCTGATATATCCCCAAATACCCCCAATACGTAATTATCACTGATAGAAATTAGCATGTGCTGAATGGTCATGTCAGGTTGAGACACAAAATATCTATTTACCCTTGGGACTTCGATTTAGTGAAAAACGTTTCACGATTTCACGTTTTACAAGGCAATAAAGCAATTGTTGCAGATCCAATAAAAGTGTATTGGTTGGGTTGTATGGTATAGTGTATTGGTATGACAGTATAATATATTGGCAATGTTCGGATCTTATATTTATATCTCATTGACTCTGACAGCCTTTGATGCATGGACATTAGAACTTCGTGGATTACAGTGTAATAGCAGACACGCACTCAAGCAACGATATGCATGAGCAATGCCTGTCATTATATCGGTGTGTTCTGTACTAAAGGTTCGACAATCGGTGTTTTTTATTCAAGTTTTATGACATTCAGACCCATGGGCATAGTAAAGACGGAATACTGGGCTTCACGTAGTCTCCACGCAGATCCTACGGTGCAATAAGATAGTATCAAAGCTAGCCAAGGAGTATAGCCGGCCAAAGGGAGTCAAACGGGCACCTCTCAGTAGGGTAACACTCCTAGGCCGGCTTCACTCCACTGCCAGCTTTTGATACTATCTTATGCTACCGTAGGATCTGCTTGGAGATTAGTATAACGTTATATAGGTATCACGATTCATTGGAAGACAGGAGTCCGTCGCATTGTCGACAAGACATGCGCACCATTAGCCACGCCCATAGTAATTATGTGGTCTATTTACATAATGATTATGACTGACCCGTGTTATTATCTTTTGTTGCGCAAGTCTCTGTGGGTTGGCAAGACGCTTTGAAGTCAGCACGGCCACCAGTCGCCACCAAGGCGAGCTGGACATACGAGCTTTCTGTGAAGATATCTTTTGATCGTTTCCCTAAATCCAAGGATTTTGCCAGAACTCAAATCTTGCATTACTAGGACGCAAGGCTGCTTGAAGTTAGAAAGGTATTTTGCGCCGGTCTTTGGAATCAAGCGAAGGTGAGTTGTTTTCATTTATGTATTGTTTGTGATTTATGCAAACAACAGGTGTATCGCGTAGACAAATACACTTGTAAGATAGAGGCTGCATGACACATGTCGCGAGGAAGAAACTAAAGGTAAGATAAAGGTAAGGTACTAAAGGTAAGGTGGGTAACATTGATATTGTCTAGATTGTCTACTGCTCATGGCCAAATTGTAGAGTTGTAAATGATTCTTCATTCATAGATTCATGAAAGCTATTGGTAGATTTGATTTAGTGAACAAACATGTTGTGTTGTGTTGTGTTGGCTTCTAAGTTCGTTTTACGTAACGATCTGAAAGCTGCACTTGTCTTTAAAAGTCCCAGGCTACATATCAGTAATAGGACATCGTGTGGTTAACGTTGGTACGTACATGTACGTTATGTGTAACAAACGCCACTGTATGAGGCAAGGAGATGAGCCTAATATCTCGGCGTCTTGCTGGTAGAGGCTTAGTAGGGAGTTCACAGAGGGTGGTGTTAGCAACTGAATGGGACCGGCACTTTGAAGATCTTGTCTGGTGTGTCCTGGTCTCCTTTCCGAATATTGGGTCGGACAGGTGAATGATGTTCCGGTAAATACTTTTAGTAGATGGCCCCACGGGGTCAGCTGGACATTCATTGGTCGGTTAACTCCGATGGGAAATTACTCCCTCTATTTTTATTAATCCCAAAGGAGTCCGGTGTCTGGTCCTTTATTTTCAGGGTATGGCGTAATTATAACTAATAAATTGTCAGGATTGGTCAAGATATCATCGCTATCTAAAAATAACTTTTTTTTTTTAGATTAGACAACAATACACAAGCATAATAGTATCTCTGTAATACTTAAGGGGATCATATTTCAATGTGTTAAGAAGATTCTCCATAAGATCTAGTCCATCCCAGAAGATCTAGTCCATCCCAATATGTGTCTCCCTTTGTCCTGAATGTAGAGCGGGAAGTTTTGTCTTGACGCGGTGCATTTTTACGTAGCCTTAAAGATGCGCCATTTCTTTAATGCGAAGCTCTAGACATAGCAACCGTATCAAAAAAGGTGCATAAGAAGGCGTTCTGTACCTAAGCTTGAAATTTAGACCCTGATATGTTTCTTAAGTCGTGTCTTGCCGATAATTATTTAAGGGTACACATTGCCTTAACTGTCAAAGAAGGTCACAGAAAAGCTCCACACACGGACACCCATCACTAACCGTACACATACAGGTACAGGTTAGAGGAATGCGTCTTCAAAACACCACTGCTCTATTGCGGAGCTGAGGTCGCTGTGGTGCTTTGTTGAAATGTTGTTCCTGAGGGTTCGAGGCATTCTTCATTTGTTCCACGGTGTCTAGAGAAGCAGCCTACCGTGATGTTATTGCTGCGGTAGGGTGTGTGTTGTGTGTGATTTGAGACAGAGACTAGCCAACGTCCCACGGGAAAAACATACATATTATATGTGCACACATATTCATACTAAATCAAGTATAATGATTATTAAGTGGTGTGAGGAGAGCCAGAATCTTTAATTTTGTCTCTAGTTGGGCTGGGTTGGATTTAAGATTATCTTATCTATGTTATTCTTCCATCACATTTTCCTTAGTCATACATTTAATTACCTGCATACGGATTACTCTATCTCGGTAGAGGATCTACCGCGTCCTTTTACCATGAAAAGAGAAATAATTGTTTGATGAAGTGAAAGATGAATCTTTTCTCTTGAACCATTTGCGAACATTTAAAACAACTTACCCGTCTGTGATAAACAATGGAACGGAAAATAACACGAGAAAAATCTGTTTAAACTCCATCGAGTATTATAAAACATGCAATTAAATTTTTCCTGGTGGACGATCTCTTTCTAGCTGTCTTAATCCTGTTTTGAATAGACATTTCGTCTGCCTATTCTGGTTGGAATCTGGAAGAACGTGCAGCTTTGCATGTAGATTATCTCACGGTTACGGTTATTTTAACATAAATGTATACGTACATTTCCAGCTCATTCCGTAGGCACATGTGATTTCCTACAAAATGACCTAGATTAAATATTGAAAAAGTTTATACACGGAGCTTGTAGGTCAAAAAGCATCTACAGGTAACCTCCAAGATCCATCTCTCTAATTCTCAGCATCAAAACGGGGCATAACAAAACAGTTTCTTGTGCCAGAGCTATGCTAGCACGAAATCTAACATAACCTTTCAACCGGAAGTTGGTAGAAATCCCAGAACTTTTCACAATAAACAGTGTCAGCGTTACCACGTTCAGAATGTTTCTTTTCTGCTTTGTACACTTCTAGTTTAATTGTGTTTGGCTTTTACCACTCAGTAGCCAGTTAGCAGGTAGCGTGCATGCGGTTACCAGAGATTCCATGCCCTTGGCCGTGTAAAAGCCATTACTCAGGGCAAAAAAATCTAATTGGACTCGAGTTGCCCATTTTCTGGTATGTAAACCCTGTTCTGAAAGCAGGCCTTTTAACATGGCAGTAAACAAAGGACGATCGCATGTCTTGTGCCGAGGTCACCGTGTAAGAAAACAAGCCTGCCAAGGAGATGTCACTGTTACCTGGCGACGGCACAGGTGTGGTACGGTAGTGAGCGCACACCTGGTCTGGGACAGGGACGCTTCTCCGAGTCACAGGTGAGTAAGTTGGTATGCTATCATTGGGAGAGGGAAGATACCGATATCAGTTATCCACTATCTGTGTTGTACACCTAGTGCGGGACTCAGGCAACCATGTGATTCGTATTTTTCCGTATTATGGAAACTGAACAGGTTTGAGGATCGAAGCTTGTTACTCCTTACGCCTTGTTTGTACGTGCAGGTGGTGCTACTAATTAAAGAAACGTACAATATCCGGCAAAGAGGTACTTTTGAGTTTTGTCAGAGGATATGTTTTAAAAAGTTTCATCGTATGTGAACTTGTTGCAGAGTCTGGTATGATAACTTTCAAGCACCAGGGATGGCTTTAGAAAGTACATTACATTCATTTACATGCAAAAAAAGTAGAGAAACTAGCGTACACTTAAACTAACAGCCTGGATAATCGATGGAATGTGCATCACTGACTCACATCGTTAACTCATTTATATCCAGAAGTTGCAAAGAATTGGTACTTTCATATATTTAGCAATACCTAACACCGATGCGTTTATTCTTCATTAATGGCGATCCCTATGATAACTTTGACTGTCGGTCGGGTGATTTTTGAGTGGCGTTTGACAGTGTTAAACATAAGCAAGAAATCATTATGATTATTTCAACACTCTTTACTGACTATTGTTGATCTTTTTACATCAAATGTTTAGCCCAATACTGTCTATGCTAGGAATGTCCTCGGTGTGACTAGAATTCAATTTTGCAGAAGAAGAATTTTCTTCTGTAAATAGTTTCATCTGGTTGGTGAATGACTGGAATGGTTTTCGTGCTGTCGCATAATAGTTAAAGTTTACTACAAGCATCTTTATGGTTTAACTAGAAGTTTTTATCAAATACTGTAGAAGCAGGATAGCTTCAAAACATATGCAGTGAGATGAAGTTAAGTTAAGTCGTTCAGTGTTATACATAACCAGCTACTGCCGTGTCGCGTGCCTACGATGATGGTGTGTCACGCCGAAGGTCGGCTATACCTCCTATATAAATTTAGAAGTTAATACATAAGAAAACATGTTGATATCCGTGGAGGGATCAACCTCTATATTATTCCTTTTACTGATCCCTGAACGCGACTGGATGTCGCCCTAGGCTATCAAGCTCTTAGCGCCCACCTGCCGTTTCATGGCAACTCATACACATTAGCTGAGCGGTCTTTAAAATGTTGATAACGGCGAAACACTCTTAGAGTGGGCGAAGAAAAGTGCAAATATATTGATAGGAGTTAGTCGATGGTACATTTATACAACTTGCTGGTCTCTAAGTTATACTGGGAAGGTGCTCTAATTGTGGGGAAATGGGATTACGTCTTATGCTACTAATATTTGATGAAGGGAATACAGTAAACTTTGTTTAGTCACTGGTGAGCAGTTGGACAATCATACAATCACTATGTAACTCAGCACCCTCTTGATACATACAGGCTTATGTCTTTTGTAGTATTCGAAGCGTGGGTCTTTCTTTGGTACGTATTTGACAGCTATATTCATGTGTATCCTTTTATTTTAAGCGCACTATAAAAAGGTCTGTTTGGTATGAATGAGAAGATCCCTGTAACGTAAGTATCATTTGTTTTGCATGTGTGTCCACCCGTACAGTTTATGGTTACTTGGGTAAACAATGTCTGCAATAGATACTCTTGTCGACAAATAGAGAGAAAGATCAGGTCTTATTTGTATATCTGAGTAACTGCCACTTAAATGTTAGTAATAAATAGTAATGATGAATCATTTTGTATTACATACCGTATGACGTATATGTTCAGTGACATTTACAGCTGAAATATGAAATACGTCAAGCTTGGTGATACCAATCGAATAGAAGAGGCACTTGTGTATTCACTAGAGGAGATTTTTCGTTGCAAGAAAGGGGAACCTGTGTCTAGTGGATGTAGCCTTTTCCTTGGATTTAGTATCAGTGTTAGGGATTGAAGTTGGGGTGGAGGTGAGTAGGCTATAAAGTATTCGGAAGTTGTATACAGGCACCTTTCATATTTATACCTATTTTCTGTTCCTTTCAGTCAACTAACGTTTATGGCATTAAGATTACAATTGATAGCAAAGCCAAGAGATTCACAAAGAAAAATAACCTCGAAATTTGAATCCAGAACTGTCACCCCATTTTATCAGTTCCTACACTGATAAAATGTTCTTACACGACAAAAGTCACTACTAGTAGTAATATTGAATGACTTTGCCTTCTTGAGTTATGCTACTCCTACCATACCCTTGATGGTTCAGGTGTAAATACATACTAACCTGCGGGCGTAACAGGCACAGTCGCCCGCGTAGCTTATCCCGAAAGAGGTGGACATACTTAAAGTTAAGCCTGGCGATCTGTAGGCAAATACGCATGAACGTTTGTTGACAGCCAAACAATTGACAGTGTTGTTCTTTTACATCGACTTGCTTACTGCTCCTCGATGCTTATCTTAGAGTGACCCTGAAAATCCCCAGCGTGACCTGGAAGATCCTAATCTCCGTAATTACTTTTAGTTCTTTCGTTATAGAGTTCAGGTCGGGCGTTAGTGTTGTCTCCGTGGTTCTGAGAGCAGGTATGCCTCCCGTGCCCTACTACTAAGGTTCGTCGCACCTGCAACTGTTTCTACTGTAAGCCACACCGCCACTGTTTCCTTCCTAACTGCCACTGTTTCCTTTCTGCCCAGGCGGGTCCGGTTTCCCGGCACGGTGCAGACTATCGCGGGGACAATGCCGCGGACGTAAACAGCACACGAGTTCGGGACAGATCAGCGGGTCGGCGGACAAAGCTCGGCCCAGTTTGATGTCGGCCTGGGACCGCGGAGACAAAGGACGTTAGGCGATTCGTGTCAACAGTTTGCTACTACTCCCCAAGTTTGGTACACATTCGGGGAGGAACATGGCGTAAACATGGTGGGAATGAGGGTTGCTACGGAGCCTATGCTGCCTTGGTGTAGGCATTAGCCTAAGGGGGCATTCATGCGGCTGGCCTGTCCCTCACATGGACATGTTGACACTTGTGGTAAGTGCGAGAGTATCTATGTACTTTGCGTCGCTCTAGGGCGACTGACCGTTGTGTTAATAGTTTGCTGATCGGTGATTCAGTAGGATTTAAACACCTTGCGGCGACCGACTCAGGGGCAAGTGAGCATAGCACGGTTGTAATGTAAACAGGTGGGCGCTAGGTGGGTACGTCTGCAGCGATATGTGTGTGTGTGGTTTATGTAATTTTACCACGCCTGCCACTTAAGATATGCCTGCCGAAATCAGTGATGCGAACAGGTGGTAAACTGGTGCTTAGGTAGTCAACGTCCAAATCAGGTCACCGTTTCATGTGACTGTATCACGTTTTGGAGAAGATGGCTCTTTTAGACAAGACGGGGTCTTCTCTCTTTGTCTGTGAGTGAAATTCGTTAAGACCCTTCTTCGATGTTTATTTGCGTCTTCGCGACTGGCCGATTGTTCTGCACACAAGCTACACAGATTTGATGGACAGGTAATTAACTACTCTCTCTCTCTGTATCTCTCTCACCTAGCTACGTATACAACCAAGATGTCGACTCGATAATTTACTGGACAGCACGGATTGTTAGACGCTGCAGACGCTGAGGTTATATACGACCATGGCTGCAGGATCTGTCGATGAAAGTCCTCCGGTCGTCACCAAACCGCCCCGGGACATCTGCGAAAGCGAACTCCTTCGGTACTCCGACAATGACTGCTGTTTCTGTACGAAGGGTTGTCAGAGAGACAAAGTGTTGTCGGGTTGGAGTAGACCCAGTAGTCGCACCAACGAAATCGAACTGGAGAAGAAGGGAAGAAGGTGCACTGATAACAAAAAACGTGTGAGACAGCAGAGAAGGAATTCTAACGAGCCGCGGGAGGACGACTTCGCGTTCAGACATTACTACGACACGAGACGGTACATAGAGGAGTACAGGTACTACCATACACGGGAAAATGTGGGGAAGGAACAGAAGAGCGTGGTGTTCGGAGTGCACGTGGAGGATCCGTACTTCCCGAAACTCAGGACCAGCGTCAGGTAAGTCTCATGTGTGATATGTACAATCTAACATCAAGTTTTATGTAGGCTATAGACTGAAAAAATGGACTGAATAACGGTACATTGTGGCAGTGACTGATAGGAAAAAGTAGAATGTTTTGCTTCTAAACTAGATTATTTTCCCTCGTAATAAGTTATGTCTGGCACCATTATGTCAGAATGTTTCGTGCAGTTTAAAAATGTCCCTTGTCTCGGCACCAGCAAGTACTGCTCTACATTTAGTAATATGATTATTTCGTTCATTCACCTCCGGAAGAAGCAGGACCTTAATCTTATTTGTGAGATAATGTGGTGAAATGGTTGCATTCATCAACAGTTGATTTGATTTGGAGCGTGGGAAGTTTCAGTTGCTGCTTCGCCTCCCAGAACGCTTAATGTATAAAGCAACTCTTAACGTGTGAAACAAAAATACAACTTTATTCGGCACACTGAATAATATCATTTGTTTGCAAATTGAGAATTTAGTATAATGTATCATGGAAAATATTGACAAAAATGGGTCTAATTCTCTTCATTGAAGAAAATTGCTTTGTTACTGTTATCTAGCAAAATACCAAAGGTTACGGCATATCATTAAATTGACATCGTTTTGGTAGAAACAGAAGAACTTCGAAGAAGTATCACTGGGTGGGGGCAATTCTTCTATGCTTCATATCACATCTCCGACTTAATGGAACCTTGACTGTTAAACACATGATTTTCTGATACGCCTTTTGCTGTTACTAAAGCTATAATGTAACACACTTTTAAATTTTTCACTAATAACTACTGAATTTTATCCAATTCCGCATGCGACCATTCAAAAGTTAAAAACTTATCTCTATCAACTGTACTTGCCGCCTTGGAAGTCTTGCATGTGTGCATTTCATTAACTCTGCAAAACTTGCGTTGCTTTTCTTTCAGCCAATTGTTCTTCGATTTTAGCGAATTGACGTCGTGGTTGCCAAGTTACCGCAGGGCTAGGTGAGGTTCTAATGACGTCATGTAGGGTGCAGGGCAAACTCCAGGTGACGGGTCTGAGGTGGCTGCGCTAACACCACCGCTGGTGGATAAACTCTCCTATGTCTACTGAACAGGCTTGCCCAACGAGAATTGTATATAGTCCTGTCGGTACACTGTTTAAACGCCAAATGGGAGGATTATTGATCTCTCAAACAAACCGTAATGTGCGGTAGCTCTCCCTGATTTTGTCGGTACAACACAAACATCCTGGCACTTAATTTTCAATTAATTTTTAGTCTAACACAAACAAGATGTTCTTTCATGATTGGCACAATGTTTGTACCTGTAGGATAAATATAGACTGTCATGTTGGGCAAGTCATTTTTCACTGTAGGATAGTGTTTAATGCATCTTTTCAGAACACCTGTCTCGCTAGATCAGATACACATGCTATATATGTGCAGCAGAACTGTCCATTTTTTTTTTCAAACAAAAACAAAAAAAAATTGATTATGGTGCACGGGAATAGAGATGCACAGTTTTAATCAGGAGAAATCACAAAATTGGTGAGCTTGTTTGAATCATGAAATGCCTTCTCGTGCTTGAGGACATGTACACCTTGAGAAAACCCTACAGCACTTATCGAAAAGAGTAGGGGTCTTTCCCGGTGTGAGTGGATCAAATGAACTTGAACATGCAACTCTTACGCAATACAAACAAACAAACCTACATTGCGCATTGTTGTGAGACAGCTATTCTGAAAGATGTATGTAATGTCTACATATATATACCTTATGGTGACGTCTGTCTCGGGTCTAAGGTATCGTACATCTGTTTCAGACGTATCTTCGAAAGGATGCACGTGGATAGCTCAGCGCAAAGGCTGCCGATAAACGCAAATCACGGAGACAACAGGTATTTCTTTCAACATTTGTTATCGTGTTATTGACCATTTCTTGTTGCCATATGCTATTTTTGCTCACATTCACCACTAGTGCCGATAAGATATACTATAAAAGGGGAGTGGTGGTTTCATGTTTTCCGTTTTCCGCATGAACTCCCCACAGCGAACTTTAAACCACCGCTTACTCTTAAACAGTTACTGTATGTCTTGTCATAAACATTACTTATTCTAAGAAAATGGCGTCATGTATTATTGGCTTTTTTTAAATTTTCACATGTATGCTCTCCCTGGTTTTAATACAAGATGCACTGATACAAATTTACAATTCGAGATATGTAGATAAAGACCAGTGCGGACAACCGAACACAGAAACGTCTTCAAATATCTTTAAGTTAACACGTCGTTGCCATGGCAGCGGTACTTCAGGCCTCTAATCATGATGGTTTAACAACAGATCACGTTACATGGAAAACAAGGCCATAATGTCACGGTCAGCGTCAGTTACACTAACGGTCCCCACCGGTTAAATGGTCTCGTCTAGGATTACTAGATGGACAATGGGAGTCCCATAGACTTGCTGTTTGTCAATATTTTCAATGGATACAACTTTGTCTTCATCTTCAATAGCACAAAGTACACATAACCACTCTCACTCTCGCCCAGAGTGATGTATTATTGCCTTCGACTACAAGCGAGGCCATTATTATGAGATTTATAGCTCTTCGTAAAAGGACCAAAAAATCATACTCGTTATGGAATTTAACTGCACGAATACGATTAAACAGACAAATTAACTCTGAATAAAATAGACTATAAGTTCACCGTAAATTCCTGCTGGAAGGCTGATTGGGCGTGACTTTTTCTGAGACATTAGATTTGGATAGTGTCAGAGTACAATTCGCCTCGTCACCAATAAGTAAGAGGTAACACATCATGTGTTGAAATTGGGTTCACACCATAACAATGTGTGTGATTCATATTTTTCTTTCAGTGTACAGAAGTTATTTTATTAATTGATATCAGAGAACATCTTTATCAACAAAGCACCAAACCTATCACGACACTAACATATTGTTTGATGTTCCCGCCCCACACAGTATCGTAGACAGAGGAGAGAGCTGTGTGGACGACTCTACAGACGACGAGACGGTGCGGCTCCCCATCTCACCCGGCGACAAGAAGAGCCCGGACATCAACCTGGCCCCCGTGCGGGCCGACCTCAACCTGCCACGCATCCTGCCCTGCAAGACCGGCCAGTCCGACGACGAGGAGAACTCCAGCAACAAATCAAACAGGAGAACGAACAGGAAGGCTAAGGAAACGACGTACCACCAGAACCTACCGAGGTTAGGGAGCCTCCCCATCCCGGTATGTGTCACACACAGGCGCAGCGGTAAGGCGAAAGCCGCAGAAGGCGCACTTCGGGGCAATCTGACGCTAACAAGCACAGTACCAGTAGTGGTGACGCCGTGTCTTCAGTGAACAGCTACAAAAGCGGAAATTCGTCAAATTCTGTGGGACAATCTTCCCACTTGTCAGTAGGAAATAACTGGCTCCCCGATGGAAATCCCACCGTGGTTCACGGCAATTCCGCGCTTGAGCTAGATATGGCCTCCAAGGACCCAGAAACTGCCTCGACTTACAGTCAAAGAGAGAGGGCGTCTTGGGAAAAGAGATCTTCTTTGGAACATCGTCAGAGACCGATAGAAAGATCGAAGACATTCACGGATGCGTCCCTTTACACAAAGGGCACCATCAAGATAAGTTATAGGGAGGAGCCTTCCTATAAAGTGTGGAAAGACTTCACAGAATCCACGGCTTACCGAGACTATCTTGCCAAACTTTACAACCTGAACTCTAACAGAATGAAACTGAAGACTGCCGGAGAAGCGACGGACGTGAAGAAACAATTCCGGCTGTGTTCGGAGAACAATAAGCCCAAGACGAGAGCGGACAGAAGAATCTGCTGCGCTCGCTGTGAGGAGAAGAAGAACAGTCCCGACCAGGGCATGGCGAAACCGAGGGTTAGACCGAGGGTGCAGCTGGTCCTACAGTCTGGCTCTAAGAGTGACATCACCTCCATGCCTCCCCTGGTGAGACTGAACACCATGGTGCGGGGTTATCCTTACAGAACTGCCGAGCAGCATAAACATTACATGTCACAACTCACCGCGACACAACAGAAAAGCACCTGAGCTACAGAAAATAACACAACAATGGGTAACTAAAAACAAGAGTTTTTTTAGACATGGGCACAAGACTACAAGTGCTTAAAGTAATTTATGGATATGAGTAGTATGGGAAGAACCAGCCTTTCTGTTCAAACGGCAACCTACATTGATAAAACAGACTGAAACATTATTTTGGCCTTCTGTAAACTAATAGGTTTTGCTCAGGTATGTACGTCCTCTGGCGAAAATTACCTGAATTGCAAACGACCTGGTTGTCGAGGGCTGCAGCGGCCTTCGTTTCCCACAGTATTGAATGAAGATAACAATAAACAGGGTAGTCAAGTATGCAAAGCAATGTGTACGTAAAAGCAATGTGTACATTTGGCAGCACAACATGTACACATTGTACGTCCTTTGCCAGTGACACTATGACAAAGGAATAAGAGAAAACACGAGTCTGTTCGTGCCTTCATTGCTTTTGATGACGGCTATGTCTTACCATTATAAATATGAATGATAAGAATATTATTGAATACAGAATAGGTCATCATGACTTTTATCGTTTAGTATTACATGCTATGAACTAACCTTAACCCTATTCAGACGGGGAGGGTGGGGGGGGGTGGGCTTTTGAGGCCTGCGCCAACTTCGATGTCCTATAACGCCAGAACGCCTTACGCTAAAGCCACCAAATTTAGTGAGTTTTCCTAAAATATTGTTGGCAACAATTTCAAGAAGTTTGACAACTTTTCCATATTTTCTTGTTGCCATGGCAACCGTTTGTTGACAGGCTGTTTTGCCAAAAATCACTATTTTTGGTTCTAACAATGTATTTTTCACATTCATTTGCTATATTACTGCTATTTTGTTACATAAATAAAATCTTATATTATTTAGCATATCTTTCATAATTACGTCATCAGCCCAAAATCCAAGATGGCGGACCGTATGGCCAGATCAATAATAACAAGCTAATTATCCCTTAAAATTTGTAACTACCTGGTATTTTTTCATCAAAAACCATCTAAATGAATGAATTGAGTCTATTTCCATTGCCCTTTGTGATTTTTTGTTGCAAAAAAAGTATTTTTAAAAATTCAAGGTGGTGGATATAATATGGCGGAGCCCAACTGGTATCTTAGATGTGCATGACGTCATTTTATGACGTCATCTTGACATCATTGATGTTGCTATTGGCAACGCAAGTCGTAATAAATATTATTATTCTGTTATCTGCACCTGTTGTTACATTTTTGTAGAATAACTTGAAGTTTTCTGAGAATAGCCTTTTTTCATGGGTCCGGCCAATATAATCAAATTGATGACGTCATAATTACGTCATCTTACGTCAACGTAACGTCAAACGTCAAATACTTGTCAGATATTATGTCGATATTATGTCCTAAAAATTTGGTGGCCCTACGGCACGTCGTTTTAGAGTTATAGGACTTCAAAGTGGAGGGCCTCAAAAGCCCCCCCCCCCCCGTCCAGGGATGACCAAAAAAGCCCGGTCTGAATAGGGTTAAAGGAATCTGAGCTATATCAGAAGTGTGACATCTCCACCTGTGCTTCTTAAACGGTTCCGTTACTTTCTACACACACGTTTTGATTTGAATTAGTAATTCTGCTACAGTAACAAGCTCGACAACCAAAACCTACCTTGACCATCGTCACACCTGTCCACAAAACAGCTATTGTGTTACGCCGAAGGGCGGTTATACCGGCTATATAGATACAAATACAGAAGCTGGTGTGTTACGCCGAAGGGCGGTTATACCGGCTATATAGATACAGATACAGAACCAAGTATCATCGCAATCCAATCGCAGGTTCTTATGATAGTACGTGCTTAAAGTTTTTCCCACACTAAGTGTACAAGGATCAAATTCCCAACGACCACAGTGCACTATGATTCATACAAACAAAGATAAGCTTCCATGATAATCTGAGGTTCTTAAGATATTCTCCCCCAAACACGCACGCATGCTTAGAGAGTAAAAGCTACACCTTCATATTTCATGGACGTAAAAGTAACAGAAGAAGTTGATGAATCAAGATGTATCAACCCTGGAGTTATATAGGAAAGACGTCAAGCTTTGCTGAGCTCGAAGTCAAACATCTGACAGTGTGTCTCAACAGTGCCACGCCGACTTAATGTTATGGTTTTGGTGATCCCGAAAATTGATGTAGGCACGCACAAGAAATGGGTTGTGATACTGATTTACTACACAGAACACGGTATAACAAGCAAGAAATCCTTATCATTGCTGTTTTATCGGAAGGAAGGTTGTCTTGTAGACAATGTATAAATCATCCATGTAAATATCATTTATGACATAGTATGCCATTGTTTCTTTTATGAAATATGAAAGGTCTGAATTTGAATGGTTGCATAATCAAGGCGAAATGGACCTTAAAATTCAAACCTCCTTGTGAGCCTTCCGCGATTTCCCCATTCTCGAAAAGATCGAAACTTGGTAACTTGGCGGTCGTTTGTTTTATTACTTTTGTCGCCGCGACCGGGAGCGGTACTGCAGATAAGGCTCTGTTGGGGTGTACAGGCCCGACGTGAAAAAAGTGTCAAGATGTAACGAAGCAGGCTAAAAAGTCTTCACATGCCTCCAAGACTTTTAATAACAAGGGTAGACATAAATTGTAACGATATCCGGACGTCACGAGAGGGACTCATGGAACATCATGGCTGCCCACAGAAGCGCCACCTATGTCTATGTACACAACGTCTTTAGTATGTGTTGGAAGACATCTTAGCATGAATAACACCAGGGATAACACCAGCCTTGATCCAATGGCAATACCCACAGCAGGACGTAAACCCACTGGAGCCTGTAACCACCAGTTTACGATCCAGACGATGCAACAAATGTTTCAGTCTGTACTGATAGGAGAGGCCATAAGTCAGGTGCTGGCATGAGGCCAAGGTGTCACCAGTTGCTCCGCTGCCCACCGTTACAGCACCTGCCAGGCATGGCCCTCCCCGTGGCCTACGTAAAAATGTAGATTGCAGTTAAGTGCAACTTGCCCCTGAGGAAAAGTGGAGACCGCCTACCTTTCGGTGCTAGACATCATGTCCCCGTCAGAGTAAAGTTTTCAAATTTATCGTCGAGGTAGAAGAAACGTAGGAGTTGATGGAAGTAGAATGCAGTAATTCTGCGAGCTTTCAAACGCAACAGACGAAACCTTTATTCAAAGCAGGAAAAATGTTTTCATTCATTCAATGTTTATTTCATGCATATGGCCCATATTATAAGATTAGAAACTACATACAGAATTGTTAGTCACAGATACATAAATGTATAAAGTTTGTTACAAACTATAACAGCAAGTTATTTGTGCACCTGGTTGATACAATGCTACCAGAAGATATTGTGTAGGAAGCTGGTTGTTGAGTGAAGTAGCAGCTTTATAGAATACCGTTATCACAGGTGAGGTTACATCTGACAACGGAATGAGTTAGTTGAGTGAGTAAAATTGGGACTGACATTTTATTACTCACCCCTCCCATTTTCCTCTAGGCCCTTTCAAACTCTTTGTAGTGCGTGGTTCTGTCCGTCTCGACCACAAAGTGCATCTCTTGTTCTTCATATGTATACGTGGCGCTACCGGATCTGTCAGCTTGATATACTGTACGTTATAAGCCGTATCCCTTAAGACTCCTGGCGCCCCCAAGTCATTACTGCACCCGCCTTTCGATCATCCGTGCATGCCGCACTTCGTGTTCCATAAGTCGCGGTATACATCTCAAATCTACCATCTAAAATTGCTCCTGAAAAGATTCCTGCCTCCGTCTTAATGTACGTCCCCACCTTATCCTGACGGTTAATGAGTAGCAGCCGAGCGTAAGGTTCCGTGGCTCCGGGCTGAACTTGACAGACTAATAGGCTTTCATATTCGGTTGTAAATAAAGCTTTTCTGTGGTGAAGTTTGACAGGCGGCGCGGCCACACATCCAGGCGGTTGAAGATACTCTCGCTGACAGTCGGAGGATAGTGATGATATTCCTGCCCCCAAGCGGTCGTGTAACGTCGCAACTCTGACAGATCAACAGGCTGATGACTTACTATAATCGACGATAAGACTTGACTTGATGCATGTGCTAATCATATGTGATTACAGTCTGCTTCTATCCACCGCACTTTGGCGTTGGCGTTCTTGTAAATATCCGGGAACACTTAACGGCGCCAGAAGGTATTTCTGTCAGCGTCAGCGGAACGGAAGAACGCACGGCGCCACCTGACTTTCTGATGGATTTTCGTCCAGGACTTTCCCGCATATTGACGTTCCTTCCCACCATAAACGACGGCTGACATGATTGAGTATCTTTTCAAATAGCTCGGCTGTGAAATAGGTTGTATGAATAATAAATGTGTAGGAAGAAAGTAGTGGCTGTTAAGAATATGCCAAGGTCGGCTTCAGGAAAGCTGAAGTCCGTGCCATTTTGTCTGCAGAAAGTCTGGGTTACAAGATAAGACGGCAGGTGTATCGTTCTTCTTCGCACAGACAAGAAGTACCTATTTTGAGATATTATCTGTCTCCTTGTTTCCCGCCAGAAAAACGTCGCTGACGCCGAGTGACTCGCGTGTCGTCTGACAATATGGCGTCACATCACTGACAACGCTTCAGGCATTCAGAGTCACATGTTTCTCTTCCGTACATCTTAACAATAAAACATAGTACAGAGCTAAACTTTTTTCCAACACAAAAGTAAACACGGATCAAATTTTGAACGACCAATGCCGCCTTCTTCGGGCTCAATACGGATGACCAATGAATCACTTCAGAATGTCAACTCACGAGAGTTACGGACACGTGATCTTATTAACACGTGATCTTCCGAATGTGTCGTCAGCAATTGATTAAACGTGCCAAGAAGTTTATATCGCCCAGCGTCTCTATTCAATGAAGGCTGGAGTGCCCTGATATCATGATGTATATGGCCTCCATTATACCTCTTACAAATTACTATGATTATTACCAACACAGATGAGCTTCCATGATGGTAACAAAACATGATCGATTTCAACGACGACAACATCAACAACAACAACAGCAGCAGCTATGATTACTACAAACCTAGAAATGATGCCCGGATCTCCCTGGTGTACGATGGTGGAGTTTATTCCGTATTCCATCACTCCTTGGCACGCAAGAAGATGTGCGCTCGACGGAATATAGGATTGGAAACTTAATTTGCTAACTCAGGGATGCCGTTACGGCGAATATTGCAATGTTATGACCAATTTGGGCATCGATGTAGACGGCGAATAGTAGCCTGGGGAAATTACAGATACCGTTGATATACATTTCAAACTTTCCTGTTCCATTAGGCTCGGAGCACGTAAATATCGGGGTGTGGTAATACCCCTATCACATTATCCACGATCTTCGGGCTTATCGATGGAAGATCGGCCATATTTAAGATCGACAGAAAGTTGCGCATATTTTCCACCTGAAAACTGTCCCTGTCACATATAGGCGATACTTTGTACCTTGTGAAATTGTTGTGCAATAAAGTTATTATTATAAGCGAGGCTCGGGCGATCGCCGCAGAATCGCCGTCCGATCGATTTTCGCCAAATGTGACAGGGGTATAACCACTCAGAGGCGGCGATAGCACTGCGTTCTCGCCGCGACATGAATTGGATTTGTGTGATAAGATAATTGGAATATCATACAAAATGAAAAAGTTTAACTAAGAAGTCAGCAAAACACCCAAAGCATCAGAAAATTTATTTTCTATTTACGAAATATGTTAAGCTATCTGTCAATCACTGTGTAACACAAACTCTGCTGTCCGTGGCTGTAACTGGCCCCTCCTTGTAGGGGGCCGACCGGATGTTGGGCGGGCTTCTATAAGCGAGATTTAGTCAGACTTGATCGCAGCGAGGTCCCGGCGTGACATGTTCGCTAATGCCTCATGGATGCTAGTAAAGAAATGTGTTTCTCTGATCTTTATTTTCGTTCTCTGCTGCTCCTTGCGGTGTTCGTCGTACAGAGTGTGGTAAGGAAGTGTGTAGGTCAAGATGTACTCATGTGTCCCTGCCAGTCTCTTTTCACAGAAAGAAATTGAAAGAAAAAAATGTCACGCACACAGACACACAAACACAAACTTACACAAACTCACACGAACACACACTCACACAAAAACACACACGCACAAAGTACTCGCACACACACACACACACACACACACACACACACACACACAAATACACACACACACACACACACACACAATACACGCACACACACACGCCACACACACAATACCTCCATTTTCAAAACTGTTAAAGTACACTGCAATCGTTCAGCTGTTCTTAGAGTTCTAGTCAAAAAACATGGCCTCTCGCTTTAGCATTCTCTCTGTTCACGGTTAAGACAAAAGAAAATCGATCCAACCTTCCCCTCCTTTCGCCAATGACGTAAGGCGACTGCGCCGATACCACCTGTGGAGCACGCCGAGACACGCCTAAGGTCACGACCAGCCAAGCCAGCTTCCTTATCACAATTTGGAGTTTGGGCAGACTGCCGAGCCGCAAACTTTGTAGACTTATCAGCATCACCGTCCGTCACCGCGCCTGACGCTAATGCACTTATAATGTACAGCAGTATCGATCCGAGGGGCTCCGGCCTTGAAATATCTACACAGTGATTAATTGGACTCAACTTTCAATGGAGTCTCGAGCCGATAAAAACCGTTGTAATCGAATGATTACCGCAAACGTAGCCGATTTCCACAGAAAATCGTTGTTATGAAATTGCAGTATAAATGTTTTATCCACACCGTTCGTGTGCCGTGTATGGACAAGGTCCTGTGTTCTGGATCGATCCCTGCACCCCCCCCCCCTTCTACCGCACGTCATGATCCCAGTCGTGTACAATATTCCCTTTGTGAATACGGACCGACTAGTAAGTGCTCAGCTGACAGTCTGCTAGGATCAAGGAAACCAACTGTTGTGCAGTAGGGGACAGAGAAGTGTTATCCCAGCTTATATAACATCGTCTAACAGTTGAGACGATGTGCACGAGTCTTTTCAAACAAGGTCGCCAGTATATAAGGAAACTTAATGTTGTGATTTAAGAATATTGGTGAAGCAAGATATTTCGAGTCATCATTTTCTCTCACTGTGACTCATTTACTCACTCACTCACTCACTCACTCACTCACTCACTCACTCACTCACTCACTCACTCACTCACTCACTCACTCACTCACTCACTCACTTACACACTCCTCTCCCACCCGCTTACTAACTCACTCACTCACAGCCACTCACTTGCTCACTCACTCACTCATCAATATATTCTTAAAGTTTCCGTTCGAAGTATCTCAAATTAACCATTTAGCCCCAAAAATAATGAAAATATGTACATAAAAGATTTCATATGGAAATATTCTGACATGTTCATGCCATCCAAACGACCATTATTCCTTCTACGCCGAAAACTATTCTCTATATCAAGGAACACAGGCAGAGAAAATACTTTGGAAACTTCGCATTTAATAGTACAGAATTGAACTTGTGGCATTTCGGATGCCCGCTGGGAGGTGCCATTGCCGAAGAAAAGAGCAATCATATCGTTTTAAATTCATGGGTGTTCGAGAACCGCTTCAACCTAATGAACTGAGGTCGTCGAAAGATTGTCATCGGTTAAACTTGGATGAGCACAAGAAAATGAAAGGGAATTTGTTTCATCCGTTATTTGGTGTAATCTATGCAAACACCGGTCCGACACGGATGGTTTACTTTAACATCGTACATGTAAGGAATTTACCTTGTGTTTGCTTTGACTGTCTAAGTTTCACGGCTAGTTCGGTTGGACCTAGAAGCGAAAAGTAATAATTGAAAGGTAATACAAATACTTAAAAGCATTCAGCTTTCAACAGTACAATCTCTCTCTCTCTACCTCCCTATTCCTTTCCAGTCGCTCTTGGCGAAAATATTAAAAATTTATATTTAGGGAGAAAGAGAGAGAGGTGGAGGGATAGGGATAGAGAGAGGGAGAGAGAAAGAGAGATACAGGCGATACACGGGTAAATACTGTAAATACAGAAATGTTCGCGGTAGTTTTATGTTCGTGGTGACCACTTCACCACGAACTTAAAGCACCGCGTACATTTTTCCATTAAAGCATGAGACTGCAGTTTATGGCGCTACCGCGAACTTAAACCACTGCGAACACTCCATTTTCCCATTACCGCGAAAGTAAATCTCTGCGAACCTACATGCATTTACAGTAGTTACATAAGGTAGTCATGCACGATGTGAGAGGACAGAATTCGATAACCTATGACAAAACGATAGATGTTGACAACATGTAAACCATTCCCATAGGCTCTTAATAATCGGAACACCACATTCTGCGTCCCCAGGCGGCCTCGTTATCGGCTCGACCAATTCGCGGACCGTACTGAGCCATTTTCCCGGAGCTTGTGAACAAACCGGTCACCTAATCTCAGCTGGTACCGCTCTATCCATCATCCACAACACGGATATCGTTAAAGTGTCGAAAGAAGAAGCATCTTCCTAAGTCGATACGATCCACACAACCAAGAGCAGCCTTCAAAAGTTTCCCGTTTGACTGTTTTATCGCTTGACCGCCGTTCAATCAACGGATCAGATTAATGAAAGCGAGCCATGAAGTGATGTATTTCCTGACACACGTATCCACTCAGCGTTAAGCCTGTATTCAATTTCAACAAAACGCCCGGATAACAAGGAGACAATAATAGTCGTAGGAGGAACATCACTTCCGGAGGGAAATGACTACAGTATTTAGCTACGAGTCGTTGTCCTTGACGGAGGAAGGTCAATGCACTGTCTGTAATAGGTGAAGCATACATCTAGCCATCCCCTTCGTGTTTTAACCACCTTGTGGTCCATTTATGGCGACGATCGATTTATTTTGAAAGAGGGTAAAGCAGGAGTAAAGCCCCGGATCCTTTTCCTGTCAGTAAATTGAACGGTGGGATTGGAACTAGTCTACCCGCTTGAATTCCTGATTCAGCGGAAGGGATGTTTAATTTAGGCGATATGTGTAAGAACAGCGATGTTTTTTGTCGTCTTTAGGGGACTGCATCCTCTATTCATCTTCCCACTGTGCACAAGTATGCCTTCTTTGTTACGAAGGATGAAACGTAGTTGGTTATAGGCGATCTAGCAACACTTTAAAGTCTGAAGCAGCTTTACTCTATGTACGTCAACCAATTAAGCGAACAACTCCCACAGCAATTTACGAAGGGTACTTTTACTGGAAAATGTCATTACTGCCAAAATCAGGGGTCCTTTTATTGGCAAGCTGTCCTCTCGTCATGCTCGTTGATGCGATACGGTCAAAGATAACAGATTACGCTAATGCAGGTCTGTAGGTTTTGTATGAATAATATACATGACCTGGATTACCGAGTAGAAAACAGGCACCGTACTTTTGTAGCTGGACTAAATCAAGCTTTCAGCAGCCCTTCCAATGGTCATGGCCCTGGAGAAGGAGTTGGTCCAATCATCCCCTGTTACACCCCAGATGTGCTTCTATCCTTCTGAGATGGAGCGCATCTGGGATAATTCATCCCCCGACAACAATAGATCGTGTAAGACATACAACGCACTTTTCTCAGCTGTATGCTGAAATTGGGGCAAAAACCTACACAATATCGATATCGATTATAGGAACAACGGTATGCAGTCAGACACACGGTATAAGATGTGAGTTGCGATAACGCTATAGTCTAACCGGGATATGATACGCACCTTGTAACAATATGGCATTCCATGCATTAAATCTATGATTGGAACATACAGAAAATCCATAGCTGACACAATGAAATATTAGACTACAGTAGTGATGTTTTGTTCCCGATGAGAAGGCTGGCTTGGATATTCCTATGAGATTATTAGCCTCCATAGCAGGCTCCCTGGGGGCTTTTTTGGGCTCATAATACACTTTTGCTGGCCATTTCTACTTGTACTGGTCACTGATTGCTGACCTTTTCTGACTGCCCCCAGAGAGCCTGCTATGGAGGCTATGAGATTATAGGGTTATGTACTTTCCATTGCTTAAAATGCACTGTATAAAACAGTCTTGTAGCAGTTTTGGACTACCAGTCTGACATCAGCTGGTATCATCACACCAGTCAGACCCCCAACACAAGAGCTAGGATATGATACCTGAAACCGAAAGGCTTTGCAAACGTATTGTAAGTCGTAGAATTGTAAGGGTGTCAAAAACTTTTAACAATCTAGAACCTCGTGAAGTTGTGAAAGTTTTCAATAAAAGTTGCGCGAAAATAATCACGAAATTTCTGAAATTAGTGTTAGATTATCTTTTGTAGACAGATCAAACATATATGCGTTTTGCTGCAGAAAATGGAAGTTACACAACACGTAGCTCTACACTTTTCTACCTACCAGCCCGCTGAAGAGGCTATGTTGTACGGTGACTTCCCCATTTGTCTTTGGCTCCATGGTATACTGATTACAGCCAAGCCAGCACCGTTTCCTACTGTATTTCTGTATCTCCTGGCACCAGATTGTTCCACAGGGTGAAGACAAACTGATTTCAAACTAACTTATAACACAGCCTTTTCAGTATATTGACACCAGGAACCATATATGGATCGAAAGGCCCAAAACACACAAATATGTTTCCCAGACGCTATATCGATTTAGGTACATAACAGCCTACACAGCTATAACCGAGAACTAGCAGTGAATAACAACACTGGAGCCCGAGGTAAGACCTTTTATCTTCAGTCTGGAGAACCACGTCTGGGCCGGTATCTCCGTTTCAGTTTGTAGAAGCATGTCTGAGCTGGTATCATCCCCCTTCAGACTGGACCAAATCAGCGGATTCATTCCTGTGTCCAACAAGTAGTCTAATCTACCATGTCTGGGGAGATCCTCGGGAGATTGGCTCATATCTCTAGCTGATCTCACAGTTTTCCTCCGCTTACAGATCCCTACGCTAACTCCAAGAGAAAGATACGACAGGATAACAGGAAGAGGTTCTTGAACCTGAAACAAAAGTTAACTGCACTTGGTTCCAACAAGTCGTCCATAATCTGGGCCAAGTCTGGGGCGATCCTCGGGAGAATGGAGAATCTCTCCAGCTGATCTCACAGTTTTCCTCCGCTTACAGATCCCTACGCTAACTCCAAGAGAAAGATACGACAGGATAACAGGAAGAGGTCCTTGAACCTGAAACAAAAGTTAACTGCACTTGGTTCCAACAAGTCGTCCAATTATAATCTACCGCCATGTCTGGGGCGATCCTCGGGAGAAATCTCACAGTTTTCCTTCACCTACGGATCCATGCGGTTTGCCAAAAGCTGGATGATAGGATGATAGGCTGACGTCCTTGAACTTGAAAGTTGGCTAAACTTGGCCGTACCGTAAGAAAGTCCCGATTACTACCTACATTAATGGCATATATATGTTCGATGTGAAGAGGGTTTGGAACATCGATATGTTTTGCTGATTATTGCGTTACGCTCACAGCATACGATTAAGCGTGTACTATCTGGTCTCCCTTACGTTAAACCGCTAATTATATGATGCTATCAATAAAGATCGCAACAACTTGAGGCTTTCAGAATAATATCGATCCAGTTCAGCTCACTGAAGAGCTCTTCTTCCACTTGTCGTGGCAGAGGAGACAGACGCCATGTACATAGTTACAGGTTCACTGTACTGTGGAAATTCCGCTAGCTTTTTTTTTTCAAAGTAGAAGTTACAAAGTAGCAGAAAAGTTACCTATTGCGCCTCCTGACAAAATATTGTCTATAAAGACGTTCAGAAGGCGCAACAAGACCATCCTGAGATGGAATCACAAGAAAGACACGAAAGGCAATCCGCCCATATTGGTATTTTATAGTCTTGTACCTTCTGCCATTGCACACAAGTCAGACGCAGTAGTCATAGTCTACATTCACAAGCTCCTGCATATGGAAATTTCTGGCGGATTTTTTACTGCAAAAACACCAAATCAAGGTCGTATTGAACCCTGCGGGGAGTGAATGGATAAACTTGGACAACTTTCTGAAGTTGTTCTCTACCTGTAACCTGAAGTAGTAGATGTCAGGTCATCCCTCCAGGTGGCCAGATAGTTGTAAAGGGAAGAGGCAGTCGTGCAATGACCCAATCAGCCATCAGTCAATAGCGGTTTACTAATCTTTCCATCCCAGCTCTGTTCCATCAATGTCACTATCTCCCTGCGTCAGGCGATAGCCGTGGCGGCCAGACTGGCACACACGCAGCTCCGGGCACCGCTCACAACTCCGATTATGTACGAGCTGACACCGACCATCCATAACACAACCCTGCACAAGGCTTACTGTCACCAACTCCAAATACATCCATTCATTTACCATTATCCCTGAATTATAGACTGAACTCCGGAACTACGGAACGAGCCTGGTAAAGTCGTGGTAATCTCTGGCTCCATAACCTAGGCGACCTTGATCGCTTGAAAGATATTAGTCCTTCCCATGTAATTTCAGACGGCGCCACTCAGGAAAATGCTGTGACAGAGAGGTGGACCTCGTGTCAAGATGAATCCATTCAACCTGTTGTTTGGTAATCTGTACCTCAGGCAACGGTATTCACCGTGTGAAATTTATGTTTGTTCATTTGAGCCGAAACAAAAAGTTTGTCTCACATGTCCTGGCAACTGCTTGGCTAAACCCCTGTTCTAGTAGCCCTGACCATCTCGGCAGTGAGAGTTTCAGGTACAGAAACTACATGGACAACGCTTTTACCCTTTTTCTATACATTCCCTCAGAGAGTGAGAGTGACACTTATTCAATACGAATACCTACTAAAGTTTCTGTTCGCATGTGCCAAACAACCAAGAGGAATCACGAATGATTGCCAAGCGGCAAGTGGTTTGGATATGACAGATTGCTTGAGATTTTCATGTTGGGATAGATTGTGTGACTCCTTGAAATATCAATATAATTTGGTACAATTCAGTACAGTAGCAGATCTAAGTAGTATGGAATTAAACAAAGCGAGTGCCGATTGTTTTTAACGATATGCATGCTGTGTTCAATATTTTATGTTTTGATATATCAAACAATCAGACAAGTCTGACAGAGGCGTTTACCTGGCCGGGACAGGATCCATTCGATTCCATACACATTCTACAGCTCACACCTGGAGTATAGTCTGCTCGCTACAAGGAATGGGCGTCAGAACTCAAAGTTAAGATAAAAAGCACAGTCCGGTAATCTACAGTGTATTCTTCAGAACGTTCCAAAGAGGAGATTACTTTTACGTTTTAAGGAAGTAAAGCTATTTTCATTGCACGCACGTCGTTAACATCAGCACATCTGAAAATCGAAGATTTTACCAGGTATCATTGGAGATAAAGGCTCGTTGGAGTGCCGTCTTTGTAGTGGCGATTTGTTTCAGCTAAAAAATCGAATTGTCCGTATATCACATGTACCCGCGTGTGATGAAACATCGATCTGACCTGTACTTCGGTGACCTAACGATGAAGCAGAACAGATATATCTTTGGCAGCCTAAAACAACACGTAATTAACTTAGGCCATCTGTAGTTCATCATATCGACATGCTTTCCTGAATGAATGTCTTGAATGGTATGCCCCTGCTGTATACGTAGCTCAGCCTCTTGTTGAGCTCTTTGCCTCAATTAGTTGGTAACTTGGAGGCCCCTGTTCACTTATAGGTAGGCATCTCGGTTGGTGCTGCTCCCGTCTTTCGGAAGAGATGCAAAATAGGGTCCCGTGTGTGAGAAAGTGCTTCGAGCACGTTAAAGGGGTAAGGCAACCCCTCCATGTAAAACTATACCCTGCGACTGAATTTGCAGGGAAACTTTTTGCTGGACACGACCAATATCCTGGAGTTAAATCAGTTAAAATCAACTCGGGACCCGGCCGGGATGTATTAAGAAACGAAAAATCAAATCATACACCTAGAAACATACACAAACTATGCCCTTGAATTTTATTTTGACATATTGTGTATTTTGATGTCTGTTATATCATTCTTTTCGCTCCCGAAAGCTACCCGGCCGGGCCTTTTAAATAAAATGTGACCTAAGCATAAGGGCACCGGTGCAAATGTGGCAAAGTACATACATATCGCCGGCTAGATGCACGCATGCGATGATAAGTGGACGATATGAAATGGCCTACCTCTTCTCAGGTCACTGACTACAGGGTAGAAAATACACATATTTTATAGCTTTCGATGTCAGAGATTGTGGACTAGGATGGATCAAGCAATTCACACGAAGCCGTACGTTGACTTTCAATCACTAACACGCTATAACTGTTACCTAAAAGTTCTTCAAGAATATCATGTAGAGAATGTTTATGGTATGTATGTTTGTCCGAAGTTTAGCACTAGATTCTGGAAGTGCACTCCTCCGCTAATTGAAGTTACACATCTTTCATGTGACAAGTCAAAAACTGACAGAAATCCATGACTGTATATGGTTACATTATCAGACACACAGCACTATTTGTCGACTGGGGGAACATTAAAACCGTCAGTAAATCCATCCTTCAAGACAGATCGTTCCGCGTGTCTGTTAGAGCTCCCGTAGCGCAAATAGTGACGTCAAACGCCTTCAGTAGAGCGACTGGAGGTGTCAAGTCGGCAATACGGTTGTCTGACGGCTGACAAGTAGTCCGAGTGGACTGTCCATATTGTCAAATTAGGCAGAAAAATGGAACCCTTGAGACCCTTAGTTAGGGCTAGAACCAGACTCGAAAGCATTTATATTGCTCAACACATTATTATATGGACACTTATTCATGATATGGGTGTGTAGTTGTCACATGGTAATGCTAGAAGTGATCTTGTACTGATCCAGAGACTTGGCAAACGAAAGACCAACCATCTATTGAAGCCAGCACGTATCAACTAGTATCAGAAATCTCTATATGACTAAAAATGTGCGAAAAACAAGAAGAACACCACGGATATGAATTTTGCCATATACTGATCCACGCAATATTACCTATGGGACGCTTGCCAAATTTGAAATGTTAGAATATGCTTTTTTTGCCACGAGAAAAGTATAGTGACGTTTGGTAACATAAAACAATGCAATGGCAATTTTAGAAACGGGTTCAGAGGGTAAACACACGCTACGTAATAAAAAAATATCAAAACGTGCCAAATGTTTTTGAGTATATTTGTATAAAACAAACTAGAGTTCGGCGACCTCATACCTCCATGAAAATTTAGAGCTTTTGCAAATTTCATGCAATTAACTAAGACATTAACATAATTTATGCGTGTTGTTGTTCATCATTGACTAACGTACACATGTCATTATACACAAGTATAAAATTCCAATCATTAGACTTAAAGCGGCTTTGCAATTTTTACATAGATTATGCAAATAAGTTCCTCATTACCATATTTGGTATCTGCTTATATTCCATCTATCATAATTAATAAGTGTTACATTTATTGAAGTCCAGTTATTAGTAATAATGGTATTATACAATTTCCTCATTAATTATGCAAATAAGGTCCTCATTTGCATAACATGTATATCATTATGAACACCTTTGCCTAAGCTACCTGCACCCCTAAAATGATGCCAATCCGTCAATACTTCTGCAGTTATCCACTTTGGAATGTCTTGACAAAAACGCCCCTGCAGTTCCGAAATTACATGTTAGGGGGCTGAAATCTGCCCCACTTTGTCATGTCACTGCAAGCTATCTACCACCCAAATGTCAAGACCTTATCATATCCGGGACAAGAGATACATTGAAAAAACTGCCATGATAGAATATTCTCATTAATTATGCAAATTTACTCCTATTTTGCATAATCGGTATCTTATCTTGTACAATATTGTCTAAGGTACCTACATACCAAAAATCATGAAAATCCATTGTTCCCTTCTTGAGTTATCCTCTTCAGAAGTTTTTGACAAAAATGCCCCTGCTATCCCAAACCTAGTCCGTAGGGGGCCAAAACTTATGTCACTTATTCCTGAGCACAAGAGCTATCTAACACTCAAAAATCGTGACCATAGAGTGTTCAGAACACGAGATAGCAAAACCGGAAGTTGCGCTGCAGTACCAAGGGAAGCCGCTAGGGGGCCCAAAATCTAATCACTTCCAGCTTTTATCGCACCCCACCAACACACCAAGTATGAAACTAATCCATCCAGCCGTTCTTGAGTTATCTTGTTGACAGACAGACAGACAGACAGACAGACAGACACACACACACACACAAACGCTGGGTAAAATATAACCTCTATGACATTTCATGGAGGTAATGAACAAAAATCACATCAGATTCTGTTGCTTTTGCTACATTTTTGTCGATGTGAAGTATCTGACACTATCTGTTTTCTGATGCATGAGAAATGAATGTCCTCGATTCAACGCGCGTTCTAGTGTAACAATGCTGGTGTTATTGCGCATACACATACATTATGGTCCACAATGCGTAAATGATACCAGGAGCTTCATGCATTGTTTAACATAGACGCCCATGGACTGCTCTTTGGAAACGACAGTCAATATGTGTTATATGTTACCAAATACTGCCTTGTTTCGTTACTTTCACTACCCATTGTATTTTGATTAAATATGAAATCATTTAATTTTCGCTTGACATCAGACCTCTCCTACTGCACGTTTGAGTTAACGTTATCAAGTCTTCTGTTGATTCAATATTAGATATTTTGTTGTATAAATTGGAGCACAATTGATTTATATTATGATGTTACCTTGATATATGTCTATTTTGAGTTCACCCTATGTCAGGTGAGGTGAGCCTATGTTTGCTTTCTGATAATTCAAAGGCATAATTTTTTGCATATTTCTGTTGTTATATTTTGTATCATTTTAATCTAGACTCCAGGAAGACCAGTAATGTATCACTAATAGAGATTGAAATAAACCAAACGAGATACATTAATTCGCCGTTCTCTCCAAGAAAATAACTTCATCTTTAGGTAATACATGCATTAATTTCAACAAAATTCAGTGGGACCGACCACGTCTACGAGGGCCATGGCAGTGTACAAATATTCGCATGATCTATAAATCTTTATTAATTCTTTCATATTCATATTATTGTTTACATATGAAACGTAAGAGAACTATTTGACTAGTTGACTTAAGAAATTTCCTTGTAAATGTTGTAGTATGGCAATGTGCTCCCCACCATTGTCACGGCCATATACATATAGACGAGAAACGGCACCAGAGGATAACTTTGGCGTACAAGTAATGTTTTCGCTGAGTCAGTTTTCTTACCAATCAGCACACTGAATACAACCTTTCCGACCGACTCATTCTTACACGAAAGAGATAATTTACCCCGACGCTGCTCGTAACATAGCGCCTTGCTTTCCAATTTCCTTTTTCCTCCACAATACCATCGGGGCACTCCCGGTTCGCAACCCCGACGTTGCCACAAAGACGACTTGCCAACTCATTTCCACACCTCGTAATCGTCATAAAACCTACATCAGGTATGGTGATGTCAGGCCACATCCCGTTCAAGTGTGCGAAATTACCAGAGTTTACCCCTTGACTTTATTCGGAAGCGAAGTAGTGAAGAGCAAGTCTCAGGCGGCAGACAAGATAAATAGCTGTACCTGCTGGATGTCAGGAGGGCTAATGTTGTGTCCGATCTGTAGACAAGATGGCTGGAGAAGGAAATAATTCCTTTTAACAATATTGGACTTAATCATGGCTACTCGGCAATATTACTGGCAGACCCACTTAAGATTGACATTTCATGAAACAAAGGTCGGCTATCTAAAGGAGTCCAAGAAGACAGTAAATATACTGGTCGTTCGTGATATTTTGTCACATTTAGTGAGCTACCGCCATGCAGGAATACAATTAAGTTTTAATTGGTTTTCACATCACGCGCACCTGTGCCTTAATCTTCTTCTAGGAAAAGGCGTTCGGGTTTTGCCTCGGGGAGCATTCTTCTTTTATATAGAGTTTTAAGGTGCAGATTGATACTTGAGTCACGTTCGTAGGATTAACGGGAAAATAACGAATTAAAGTCAACATGCTTCCGCTGCCAAAACATCCGTTAATCCGTGATAAAAGCGGAAATTATTTATATCAGCTTGTAGGACATTGGCCTTGAGGCTGATTGAAAATTAGGATCAGTCCCCGTAAAGGTTCAATAAAAAGAACGTATCATATGCATTAGAGACCGAAGGCACAGACTTTATGTTTCTGATAAGATTAATGCGGGAGAAAGCTTTAGAAGGTCACGTACCTCAAGGTCATGTACCAGAGCCGTGATCGCCACGAGTGGTCCCCATCATCTCAGCTGCCCAGGCTTTCTGGACATGTAGAGGAACGTGATGATTCATACACTGGGCCACACCTCGAGATCAATAGCCAAGTCATCATTCGTCTCGAAACTTGTACTTGTAGTGGTTTAATCCGATATCAACTAAAGTTCGAGGAACTCAAACCTCCGTGAAGTAATCAACGGAGTCTGAAAAATGAAAATTTGTTGTGGAATGTTGGCGAATTCCAACAGTTTAAATTCTGCCTGATGTTCATCCCTACTTAAGTTGCAAACTTGATTTCACTTGAAAATATCTGCTGGACTATATGGCAATATGATGGAACGATTTGCCTCTCCCCCCTCATCGACATCTAGGTGTTCACGTCATCATACAGTTGTTCCTATAAATCAGTCATCTTGGACGGACGCCATTTTTGTCATTGCAGAATACAACTCGAGTTTGAACTTCTGATGCGATTGTTGAGAGACGTGCAATTTGTGCAGTTTCGTAGATAATGTAGCGGAATCGACGCAGGTATATTAACTGAACTAGTCAACATTTTCATTCCCAGTCTGATGTGACATTGTACATTTAATGGCATGGCACAATATATAAAGACATCTTCGGTCTGCTAGCCTAACCTATTAGCCTTACAACTATTAGAGACATCCAATGAAAAAATGGCCACTGATTTACTGGGTGGTTCGTCATTACTTCAACTATGCTATGGACAATATATACCAACTTTATTTCTGACTATCTCTCCTCATTCCTTGGTTAATTCAGTTACTCTCAAACAGGGCAGGAGGCTTTAAAGTTAGTAAATGATACATTCCCTAGAGCGCAATGGCGCACACTGTTAGCTACTTGGTCCGTTGAACATCTTTGAATAATGAATAATGAGGTTCTTTTCGGATGACTAGCAGTGTTATTACGCCATCCAGGTCCTTGAATTACGATCTTACGAAGTATTAGTCAGTTCTAAAGACTATAAAAGACGATAAACCTTCAGTTTAATTTCCCACTGTGTAACAGTGAGGGAAGCAGACAGAGATTTCTCGCTTCACCAGTCACGATGTACAAAGTGCCGCAGGAACAGACGTTAGTGTATTCATCACTGTCTTCTAGAGACGGCAGCACGGCTTGGATTCAATTATCCGCCAATTGCGCGTTCCTACATTCGTCGTCACTTGATGTTATCCAATTAAATACAGTAGATTGTTGACGCTGAGTTGGGCTGCAAAGAACATAACTAATAGACAACTAGCTAAAGTGGCGCCGGTTAATGGCAAGGCAGACTTTAAGAGGATGATGAAATCTTATCAAAGACTATACTAATGTGGGGTGAGGTTGGTATCTTTTGTTTAAAGATTATACTTAACGGGGGTGGGTTGGAGTCTGTTGTTTAATGAACTTCCTGGGTATTTTACCCTGGCAAATCAAAGTTCACAGTGTGTAAACTATCTCCTGATAGACCCAAAGATGATATTCTTGTCAAGAGGTACAGTGACGCATGCTACTTACCTTTGAAGTTCCTGCATAAGACCCTTTTAGCGACCTTATCTATGTTGTAAAGTGCGGATGCACGTCGGACACCCTGTCTATGCATATCCCGAAAATGGAAACGTATGACCTATGCTCATCTGGTCAGTGCCGGTATCTGAACGAAAGAAAAAGTACTAGCTCGTCTTTTCATCTTCATTTCTGTTCGACCCCCCTCTATGTGACACTCTTGACTTTCCATTCGCACGCCTTCTGACCACACTAATACGAACAAGCCAACACTCATTCCTTGGTGGCGCCCACTTAGGTCTCCTATATGCCCTTTGCTCACCTTCTGCGTCATGGCAACAGATGGGACTGTCTCCAGAGATAGTCTCACACTCCGAGCCGATCAACCCATCTACTCGTCACAATCATATAGGTCGTGTATGTCTCAGCAAGGAGGTTATATGGTCTCAGGACGGCAAGAAATGATGCAGGTTGAAACCAACGTCTTTATTCAGTGCAAGTGTTGACATTTCCAAAACATGCCACAAAATGAAAGAATGTAACATCTGTCTTCGCACATGCTTGTACAATATCATCCAATATAAATGCCAACTTTATATATAGTCTATTGATTTGATGTAAAAAAATAAACGAATAATAAACATGTGTTATCGTTTAATAACTCATCGTAGGAGTGGACGATGGATTATCATGAGTTTTACTGCTTAATCTTCAGAGGTAATTTTCATAGTGTGACATTGTTCTTAATGGCACGAAATCATCTTAAGAAAAGCCACGTTGATGATTTGTCGGACCTTAACAAACAAATAAGTAGCAACATGGGCTGTATGAATCATGTCAAGAGAGATAAATCTGTGAAGGAGAAAATCATACGTACGAAACATTTATTTGCCGTGAACCATACAAAGTGACTTTCTAAACGCCAGTTTCCTTCATAGAGGTATCTGACACCTGCGGAACCATGCAGCTCTGATCGGGATCTTTCCGGATGATGTAGACATCCGCGATATTTCTATGGAAGTCGGGTATTTTCACAGGGGTGTAAACAGGCTTAGAAGGACTCTTCTTCAGACTGCAAGTATGCTGTACACCTGAGGATATGGCAGGATTAAAACTCTCCAAGTTTTTCTTTCTCTGTAAACTGGCAGTCTTTTCAGGAGTGTGTAACTTCAGTTGTCTTAAATCAACGTCACAGTCTATGTCTAAACCTCCTTTAAGAGTATCGATATCTGTGAACTCCTTTGAGTCCTTTATCAGTTCGACCGGGCTGTAAACCTCAATGGTGTTCATTTTCCGCTGTTCCAGTTTGGTGAGTTCCAATGTTGGATAACCTTGCAATGGCTCGGGAATTTCGATGGGGGCGTCCTTTTCTGGTTCCCGCAGACAGCAACGTAGTCTGCAGCATCGTGTCCTGAAATCGCCGTCGTCTTTCTGGGCTTTTGTTCTATTTTCTCGCTTCTTCGCCAAAAACCTATTCGCAGGGCAACAGAAATCCCATCTCAGTAAAAGGAAGAAAATGAGCCATACCAACAAACCAAACGATATAACCGACACGATGGATGCAATGATGTACTTCTGGTGATCTACGTTTGAAGAGGGTTTATCTGTATTCTTCGTCATATCAAAGCCAGGTTCAAAGACAGTCGGAAGAGGCTCTGGCGTTTTGAATGTTTCATTAGTCCTCCCGGGTGTTGGTTTGGAGTCACGCTGCCAGGTTAGCTGAGGCCCACCGCTGACGGATGAAGTAGCCTTCTCAAACGCCCGCTGGCACAAGTTATCGTCTTCTGGCTCTTCACCATTTATAGGTATTTCTGTCGCACGGAAGATTGGAAGTACACTTCCCGTGACGTTCAGAATGGTATCTAACGTTGTTGTTCCTGCCGAATTTCTCGCAACGCATCTGTAAATTCCAGCGTCAGATGTTGAGACTCTGGCGAAGTTCAAGGTCCGACCCCCGGCGAACTTGACTTTAAGCTGAAACGCAGTATGATATCAATACTTGAATAAGAACTGACGTACATTTAATAATTGATTACCAGCACCAAGTAATCTTGCCATTTCGATTTTGCAACAACGATATGAAGCCAGTATGATAAATGATTCAGTGGTCGCTTAAGCACAGGGCATATCAAGGGGCCGTTCTTTATATTTGATAACCCTATAGTTAAACATTTTCGATCCAATTGGAATAGATTACCTCAAATTCTAAGCTTAATTTAGTATTTTCGCTTTCCTAGATGCACAAGTTTTTAACCATGCTTACTTACACATGTGCCTATATTCTGATTGAACAAACAACGTACCTTAAAAGAACCTTTTCGAATCATGGTTCCGTTCGGTGATATCCAGTTAACGGCCGTCTCTTTTGAATCCCCGGTGTTGCACTGGAGAGTAGCATTTCCACCAGCTGTAACATTCAGAGCCCTCGGCGCGTCAGTGATTTGTGGCGGGGTACATTTCAATTTCGTCACAGGAACGTCGCAAAGTAATCTCCCCCGGAACGTCCAAGGAGACTGACATCTGCCACAGGACTCTCTGGTTGGGTCACTTCGCGTTTTTCTACGCAACCAGGTGACGAGCCACGTGACTTCACAAGTACAGTTCCACGGATTACCACCCAAGTTTACTTTGGTCAAGGCTCTCATATTAGAAAAGAGCCCGAACGGAAGAATCGTTAGGTAATTGTCCGAAAGATCCAGCTCCCTAAGTGACCCCAAGTCTTCAAAGCTATCTTGTTCGATTTCAGATAACAGATTTGATGGCATCCTCAAGCTCCCTAAGCCTTTCAGCTCGGCCAAATTGTCAGTCTCGAGCTTGTCAATGGAGTTTCGGGACAGGTCCAAGTTCTCGAGGCTTTCTAGGTGCTTCAGATGTGGAACCGTCACGAGGTTGCACTCCGTCATGTTCAGATACACCAGATTCTTCAATCCAGCAAAAGCGTGCTTTGAAATAGCTTGCAGTTTGAACAATCTGCCAAGGTCCAGAAACTTTAACGATGGCACGTACGAAAATGCATACTTAGGAAGGCAATATATAGGGTTGTTTCTCAACCCTAGATTGTTGAGGCGAGTTAAGCCTTGGAATATTGCCCCATCGATACTTGTAAGTCTATTATTATTCAGCTCCAATGTTCTCAGATCTCCAAGTCCAATGAATGCACCAGGCTCGATTTCCGATATCTCATTAGCACTGAGCTCCAACGTGTTGAGGTTTGTCAATGATCGGAACTGGCCTCGACCCAACGTTTTAATCTTGTTCCTGTGTAGACTGAGAATAGAGACGTATCTCGGGATGTTGGTCGGGAAACTAGTTAGCCTCTGGTCACTGCAGTACACGCTATTGTCCGGGGGACTGCAAAGACACTCCCGTGGACATCGTTGAGCATATGTGTTACCCCATACATGAAGTGTAAGAATTATCAAAAGAAGTTTTCCAACAGAAGAAGCCATTTCCGAGGTATTTCCACTTCGGTCCTCATACCACTATAGGAAGTAATTCGCATGTAGACCAGGACTCTTGACCAGTGTTTTCCATTGCTTTGTAGATTGATATATTTTGCCTCAGCTCGAAGTAGTCAACAATCACCAAATATGCTCTCCTTCCTTGTGGAAGTCGTAGGCCATTCATCACTCACCAAGGGACGACAACCGCTTTATGTGCCAGCATTTTCAATCCACTTCAGGTCAATGTTGATCGAAGGAGATCTGCGTAACGATAAAAGGAATTGAGTTAGTAACATGCACACCGCGGAACAAACCGGTACAAAGTTATCGACATATAGTACAATAGATTCGTATTCCCGTTGGGACCGATTGCATACACACTACCAAATTTGCATATGCTTCAGACAAAGTTATAGGGCGCAGGTCACCAAAGTCAGTAGACCTGAACTTTGTTTCAAAATTATTGAAAGAACCTCTAGTACCCGTCATTGTTAGGATTAACTGCGAAGTCAATACTTGTAAAACGCCTGAATCATTTCAACAGCACCATGGGGACCGTGAGCCTGTTTGGTTTTCCAAGTTACGAGTTACCCTAAGTGATATATGTCCAAATGGGGAAGTTTATGACTGATACTAATGAGTAATCGAATCGTGTTATTGCATGGCTTCTATTACAAGATATACAGCGTATCCTTATATGTTTCCTGAATAAAAAAAAGAAATAGTCCAGGCACAGAAGCCTCTAGAAACCATCAAATACATGAAGCTACGCATTTATTTATGGCCCTTTGAGTGAAGGATATTGCCCAGTGTACATCTGCAGTCCGTATGATCAGCACGTTAAAGTCAGAAGTCAAATGCGTTCCACCAGACCCGTCTTCCCCTAATCTACGGTACTGTGATGTGCAATTGCCACTGGGCTAAATTGATGCCATGCAACATGCAAGTAGAAGATTTATGAATTCAATGAGACGTGTTCAATTACAAGATGGTACAAAATGCTCGAATAGCTGCCATTCAGCTTTTAACAATTTATCAGACACCATTTTCTGCTCACAAGTGATTGTAACGTAAATGATGGCTGCATGTTTGAGCACGTCCAAAGGCTACTGATGCTTGTATCATATCTCGTTGATTATTCGCCATAACCAGAAAAATACCCACTGCTTTCCACTATTGCATACACCTTACGGACCGATTCTGCTCCTCCTTTGAACACTACAGAATATGTAACGTGAAGAATGTCAAGTTCGCTGAGCTGAACAATGGACGGGTTGTTGGTTAAAGATAAGACGATGTATCAAACACGGAGAGAATTTGAGATAGACAATCTCCGATGAAGCTAATCTCTAGCTCTACCTAACCCAAGTGCCAGGTGAAATGCTTAATCCTCAAAAAAAGACCAAATGAATTAAAAATCTTGGAAAGGATGATAAAAACGGATGGCAAGATGCAAGCAAAGCAGACAGTTACCTTTGTCACATTTTGTGTAAGTCATTTTCTGGTATCCTGACAGTGGCAACAGTGGAAAATCGTCGTGGAAACAGACAAAAGGTTGCAATATCAATACTGAACTTGCGAAAAGGTATAGTAACAAATTAATCAAATTCTTTAAAATTGAATTACTGCACATAAAACAACATACAGTATAGTTATATGGGTCGTTTATCAGCAAGCTTTGAGCTCATTTCAAACGTAGTGATTACAGCAATCTACTTTCCGCCTAGTACTGCTAGTTGGGGCCATCCATCTATGGCAGGTACCAAACTACAAAATGCGAAACACCCACTCACGCATCAATCAGAAGAGTGGTGAAAGCTGCACCAGGAGATAATTTCAAGGCGATAATCGTTGAGTAATTGGCCTTCAGCCGAAGATAGATGTATTGCATCTGCTGGCTTTCAGCATTCCTGATTAGCTTAGCAGTTTGGAACGAACCGAATCACGAAGCAAATGCACCTTCTTTACAAAGAGCTATGAAAAGATTTAGATGGATTACTGCTGACATTTGGCAATAATACAACTTTGTAGGTTTAAAAGCTCAAGAGTCGAAGAAATCCCAGTCAATTACAGGTATTCATACTAGCATAGAATGTATCTCTTCCGTCTATAACATAGTTAGATATTAGAGCTCTTCGAAATATTCACCGGGAAGCTGTGGCAATAGGAAAGTTTTTGCGAAACATTGCATATTGTTCCGATACTGGTGCACTAGTTGGTGTCAATTAGTTTCAATGTTTTCATTGATCAGTGTCAAGGAGAAGGATTGGCTTAGGGACACCTACGTCAAGTCTTCATAGATATTATTCAAGCTGTTTTTCAAGCTGCAGGTATTAAACAGTGTGCTTTGCGAGAATCGGGCTTCATTTTGAAAATGGCGGTTGAACATCTGTAGCTGAAATGCAATCGTATCAGGTTGTGACGGTAGTTTCTAGGATACATGTTGATATCATCTGAGACTGGGAATGCGGTATTGCAAACCTCCAGGCACCTGTGACCCGTCACAGTAGTGAGACTATTCCAATGGTTTGCGACCTTGCCAATGTTTGAACCTTTGT
The DNA here is from genome assembly GCF_000003815.2 of Branchiostoma floridae. NCBI lineage: Eukaryota > Metazoa > Chordata > Leptocardii > Amphioxiformes > Branchiostomatidae > Branchiostoma > Branchiostoma floridae. Next base: position 16,908,215 of record NC_049986.1, on the reverse strand, counting down.
TTATTCATGAAAGCTCAAATCTGCATGCAAGTCACTTTTCATTGAGGTCATGAGGAGCTGAACTGATGAGGAAAGACGCAAGGCTCAAAATACATAATAGCGATATAATTTACACCATTTAAAGTTCTTATGAGTCTTATAAGTCTACATACACAATTTTACATACATGGTATAAAATACATAATTGTTAACAATTAGGAATATGATTCGAGTCCATTCATTTTGGTCGTTCCCGTTACTTTAAGGGTCTCTTAAAGGAAGCCAAAATTGTGGCTATGCGTATGTCTAGTGGTAGACTGTTCCAGAAGTTGGGTCCACGATAGGCGATGGCTCTTCTGAAGGTTTCTCGCTATGGACCAAGAGGCTGTTGTCACTCAACCGACGTAATAGCTACAGGATTGAATTTTACGTCATATAAGGGAAGATTATACCTGTCAACAGCGTTTTTACGCTTTTAATATTAGATGCCAGGCATGATCTGGGGCTAAAGCCAGACCTTGATGGGTGACTGAATGATCAATATGTACCCGCAAGTCTGATACTGCTCCATGCGCTAGAGTGACCAGGTTCACAGTTGGATGATCGATGGCATTGATTTATTGTGGGTTCTGAGTATTATACACTACATAACCATTGGTGCAAATCAGCCCCTTTCTTGCTTAAGATAACATCATTTGAGACCAATTAAATGTAGTTTGTTTTTCTGGTCTTTTCCCATTCCTAAAAACAATACGCTCGGAAAGGAGTAAAAGGTCATGGTTAGACCAGAGGAATTATACCAGAATAAATTTAACTTAAAAACAGCTGTTAAGTTTGGAGGGCAATGATCCAAAGTGCTTAAATTTCCTCCGTGATTTTTCTAATACAAACACGGAGACAGACAGATGATAATCCCATTCCTAATACTAACCCTTTTTAGTAACTTTATGGATTGATCGGTGGGTGAGCTGCACCAAGTGTAGCCGTTGGCAATATCGGTCCTTTTAAACTCGTCCCTAGGCTAAATTGTGCAAGTCAAAAACAACGTGCTTAGTAACACCCGGCTGGCAATGACCCACCTGGGGACACACGAGGAAATTAAAGTCGTTTCTCTACCTCTTCAGTCTAAATACCAACGGCAAGGTAACGTAATCGTCGAGGCGACGTTTAAAGTTGGTTGCAATACGCCCTGTTGTTAAGAGGCAGACGCAAAGTTTAATCCCTAGCCTATGGTTAATGGTTTCTTTGAAAGTCTTACAGAGAGTCAACCTGTCCTATATGTGTAGTCATTTCGCCTGGTGTAATGGTAAAATCGTTTCCTTAAGATATAAACACATGGTTTCCGATCGATCCTTTCACCTATTTTCACTCGGAATACAACTGGCATAATCCCAGAATTACAGTTGAGTGCAGGCCACTCCCCAATTATTTTGGGATCGTCTTCATTCAAGTTTTTATAAAAAGAGGAAAAAATGAAATAACACGAGAGATAGACTTGTCTGACTTCACTCTGTTTCTTAGTTTGCCACAAGTTGAATATGTTGTAATGTTCAATAGGTTAAGTACCAGATTGGAATGTATAATCAAATTTCTTCAAAACTTCCAATTATAACAGCTGTTTTGTTACTTTCTTTTGAGTCGAATTTGGACTAACCATTGTTCATATATAGACGAAACGTTCGACAATGGTATAATGATTAGTCCAGAATTTAAAAAAAACAACAACATTATAACATATATTGATTGGACAATCACAATGGTCGGTCTAACCTCATGCATATGGATAGAATAAGGTAATCGCTCAGTTCCTGGCTGCGTCGTTGATGCTTCTGCTGGCCACACAGTACATGAATAAAGTACAAAATTCAGGTTGATTCATCAGAGCACAGAAACAAACAAGAGTGGTGTCTAGGAAGGGCTGACTGACGTTTTTCAGAAATCTTACATCTTTTGGACAAAGTAGCTATAGCTGCTGCAACACAAAAATATTCTCATGTAGCTCGTTCAGAACTCTGATTATACACCGACGATCTCTATCGTGCAAACGTTTACTTTGGATTACAAAAGCTTGTGTTAGGGACACACTTTCATACAAATCACTTCGGTGATAGGTTGTGCTTGTACTCAAGGATGGTTGCGGATGGCACACAGTAATGTGTTTCGAGATGCATGGACGAGAAGCCCATTCGACACGGTATCGTTTCTTATGCATTTGAAGCGCTGAACGAGTGTGTGTGCGCAGGTTGTATAGACCAGGACACCAAAGCCGTAATTTATGTGGCAATCAACTTGCATGGATGTGGCGCTACAGTCCAGGTATATGCAGTTGCCTGGTTGGGCTCCATTCCTTATGACGACCTCTCTACGAGGTAATTAAATTGGCGTTGTATAACCATTAATTTCATTATTAGAATATCATGCAAAGTGTCAAAGTATCACCGAAAAGATAAAATGTACAAAGCCTAAAAGATTTATTTCTATACATTGAATTTCTTGAGCAGCGCGGTTACATCATTACTGAAATAGGTGTATTACGCTCGCAAAATTTCCAGCAAACAAACTATGCTATGGCAATTTACGAAAATACAAACACCATTGCACTGATGAGGCTTCCTGACTGGAAAGTGGCAAAATTGTTGAGCTGCAGTATTGTAGTAACATAATGCCAAGTATGCAATAGAAAATATCACGTTGATCACCAGCTTGATCTTACGTAGCGAAGATCAACTACAAAGATTTCCCAAAGCATATACTTAGCGTTTGTGCAAATTACGGTTCTGAATAAGGCAATATGCACCTGCTCTAAGCCTTTCTGTTCGCACGAGAAGACGTCCAATTTCAAGATCCCTGATTTCAGACCCATTTACGTTGTCTTTCAGCTGAACATAATGTGCGCACAACTACTGTCCTCTGACGAATCCGGAATGCAGTCACAAACTAGATGGTAGAACATGCCAAGTGCCACCAATTGGTTCCCTCGCCCTTCCACCTCCTGTAATGACCTTTGAAGTGATTTCGGAAGCATTGCACATCTCAGAAAACGGTCATTTGTATTTCAAGGTGACACTGGAAGATGCTGACCATGAAAGCTGAGAGTAGTTTACAAAGCTTTCTCTCCTTCTTTCTTCATTTTGGGCACATCTATCCATTAACGACAATAGATATTTAAAGCAATTATTATAAGCTTCGTCAGAGCTGACTGCATTCCAAAGCTGCAAACAAAACGTCTGAGAAAAAAATGACCCCTTTTTTCACAGCGTCAACAGTTAGCAGAATTTACGCCAAATAAGATTGGCGACAGTATCAGCGTTTAATAAGGATAAAAGAAAGAAAACAAATATAATAGAACTGATAGAGATAGTTCAAAAGAAATCAGAAGTCCTTAAGATGTTTCTTCTGATGCTTTTTACCACGTTTCAACATTGTCCGAATTCATTAGGAAAGTATCGCGATAACTCTTAGTGTGCAGAGTGGCCTAAAACATGCTGTTGTAATGAGCAGATCTTAAGAACGGAGGAGCCCATGTATGAAGAGCGTTTATTTTCCCTATGGGGTACATACACAGTACCGGTTTATAGTCCCCACGACATTATGAACGACGTATGGATGTCTTAAAACACCATTTACAACACGTATTGTTCAATAAATCTTGGCTGCCTCGAAGCTACCAATGGCATATTTGACACACATATGCCCATTTTACTACTGCCTCATGTATATTTCCAGCTGCGTCTATCTTTTGTGCAAAGATAACTACCACATCTTTTCACCAGTGAGGTAAACCATGTCTACGACAAAGTGCGTCGATGAAGGTTAGTGTTACTGACGAGATAACGTCGTCTGGCTGTTTACAAAATCATATTGCTTCAGTAATTGCTATTTGGCGTACTACAAAGTACATTTACCAAAACATTTTGTGGCTACAAATTTGTAGGGAACATTGAACTTACTTGCATGAATAAAAAATTAGGGTACTATAAAGCAATGTAATTTTATCCTGACTTCAATGATAAAGTAATACTTATACAGCTTGCAGTAGGGGTGAGTACCGGTGTGACAGCGATCTCGCCCCCCCCGGCGATCTCGCCCCCCCGGCGAACTATCACTAGCGTTTTCGCCCCCCTTTAGCGTTTTCGCCCCCCCCCCCAAGAGCAGCTGGTTACTACATATTACAGGTGCGCTACCTGGTACTATACTGCACCTGGGGAGTAACGTGTATGGTGTGTTACCTGGTACCTTATGGCACCTTATTACCGTACCGTAAGATGCCTGTCATACCTCAAAAGTCGATACTATATTGTTCGGTGCAAACATGACATTGAAATGAAAAAGACAATTTTTGCAGCTGAGGTGGCATAAAAACAGTGCTACTGCGAACGTATAAATCAACACCGTCTATGGTACGGAATACGTCAGCTACATGTTTTCAATTTGTCACAGTGTTTTCTTTCTTGTGCTGGAAACATTTCCAAAGCACTAACAAAAACACACGTGAATAATAGTTTCTCATTATAAACACTATCTACGCGCAAGTTGATATAGCTGTTGCTAAATGCTACACAAACACTGGTAAAGTACCAGTCTTAAGAAACACGGGTAAATGCATCAGTTCCTAAATACTAGAAAAAACAGTCATGTTGGAGGTGAAGATATCCCTTGGCCAGGTGCATATACCAAAATGTGCGTTATTCTAATTAATACCTAATATTTGCATAATTAATAAAGACATTACATAGTTCTTTTGTGGTCACTTCATGGTAGAGATTTCATATTGGAGATATATAGGTTGTTTGAGGACAGGTGAATACAATGAAATACATCTTATATGCAATAATGGGAATACAAGGGACCCAACCCTCCTTGTCTGAAACAAGTTCAACTATCTTATTACCATGTAATTACGTTAATATTGATACTATGAATGGATTTATGTATCAAACTCGTGTACTTATATCATTATGAAACTGCATTTTGTGATTTATACCAATCAACTTCTAAAATGTCATGTAAACCCGTTTTTTTTGGGGGGGGGCGAAATCGCTAAAGGGGGGCGAGGTAGGGGGGCGAGATCACTAGCCGGGGAGGGCGAGATCGCTAGCGATTTCGTCCCGGGGGGGCGAGATCGCTAGTGATTTCCCCCCCGGAG